>NW_008246058.1:5708455-5737199 GCF_000691975.1 Corvus brachyrhynchos
CTGCTGAGTCACTGGCTCCTGCTGTGTCTCTGAGTCACCTGCTGGTGCCACAGATCCCTGGGCCCTTTGCTGTGCAAAGGGTCAGTGCCAGTTCTCAGCGTCTTGCCTTAGGCTCCTGCCACCCAGAGCTCAATGTGCAGCTCTCACTGCATCTGCTCACTGAGCTACCTGCACTGAATGTATTCCTGAACACTTGGAAAAGACAAATACTATTGGTGATATGTGGCATGAAACATGACAAGTAAATTCCCTTTTAGAGATTAGGGAATGTGAATCCAATTCTATCAACAAATCAACAGTTTAAGAAGGGAAAAGAGATTACCTTTTAGGCTATTTACTTACTTTAGCTTTTGAACTGTCTCTCGTTCTGTTTGTGCAAAGTTGTGATGTTTTCTTATTCTCTGAATATTCCAGCTGCCATCTTCAGTCTGCCATCCTTGTCAGACCCTATAGACTGACACACAGCCATCTCCTTCCTGCCAGTTCAGTCTCCACTTTACCTGCCAAGGTAAAGCTGATTTTGTCACCCCTAGAGCCTAGATGAGGAGTGTCTTTTCTCCTCTACACTCCTGTGGAGAGCAAAGAGTTCACTTGAGTCAGGGTTAGCTACAACAGTTAAGACCAATGTATTATTCAATCTTGCTTTGCAAACTGTTTCCTGAAATGGGAGATGCTGATCCTCATCCCTGTGGTGCAGTGCTACTGAACCCCACCATCTATGCCTGATTCAGAATGAATAACCAGCAGAATCTGCTTAGGGCTTCCCACCAGTCTGACAGCGAGTGTGCATGGGAGAAGCTCAGCATGGGTTTCAGGAGGCAGCTGTGCCCATCTCAAGTCCCTCAGCAGCTCACAGATGTGACCCTTCTTGGAACCTCAAGAGCTGCAACAGTAGAAGCAGCGAGAGTGTACAGCCCTGGCTGCTGGGGAGAGGGGCAGCTCTTTGGGTTACAGGAAGCTGTTATATTGGCTGTTTTTGCTAATCTAAACATTGCATTTCCTGCTCACACAACTGCTAGCAGTCACTAAATGGTCTGCATCAATTCTTCCATCTCCCTTACCTCCTAGTTCCTCTCCCAGAGATCACAGTTATTACTGGTAGGGAATGTTGCCAGAAGATATACTTGGTAGAATGAGTATTTCTAATTCTGCCAATGTGTAGGAATTAATGTTGTGATGATGCATCAAGCTGCACTTTTGGGGTTAAATGTGTCTTTGACATGTATATCTAAAAACAGAAAACCTTCAGCACCGAACAAGGTAGAGTTACTGCATATCTTGAGGCCTTTTTCTATCTTTAACGTAGAAAATCTCATAAGTGGGTATAATGTTCTGCCAGTTTTCCTTTTTTCTCTGATGTCTGTAAGTGCATCCATCAACTACTGATGACTTTACTGACCTAGACACTCTACTTTTTTTTCCCTTTTTTTCCTTGCTTTAAACAAAAGCATGACAATAGAGTCTGTACCTAATGGTTTTAGAACTGTTATTAATCCATCTTTCATTCAAGGCTGATTGCTTTCAATCTTAGCAGTATGCTTTAGATTGTGAAAGATGTTGTGAATGTATTTTCTTTATTAAAGGGTAGATGTGACTGAACTTCAGCACATCTATGCTGAAAATACACTCTTTTATCTAAATAAAGCTTGTGATAGGTTTGAAGATGTATTTTTAAATAATCAATATTCTTATTGAGTAAATAGAAAAGCTTTTTCTGGAGGTAAAGGCTATCACAATAATATGTTCTCCTTCAGATGTAAGACTGTCTCAAACTTACTTCTCTTTTAGTAAGAATTTTTGCATTTTTTTTAGGTTTGAGGAAGAGCAAATAGCTTAATTGTCAAGATTTCAGCCTTAGGTGGTAATGTGTGAAGTTGATGGGGAAAACTGAGATTGTTCTTCAGTGTACTAAGCTTTCTTGAAGCCTTAATTGTTGACTGTAGAAGAAGAATTTGAAGTGCTTGTTAAGGTTCATGCTTATTTAACTGTCACCATGGATTTCTTTTTCTGTAGGGAAGGCTACTTTGTGGCTTGCAAACTGTAGTTAATTGTCCATGGTGACTGGTAGCAGATTATTTTGGAAAAGTTTTTTTCCTGAATAATTACCAGCTTTGCTTTTCCTAGCCACTGTTTCATGTTCCCTTACTCTCTGTTGAAGGTCTTAGTTTTTAAAGAGTATTTTTTAGGGGGAGAAAAAAATAAAGAACAGTGCCAAATAAAATGCTTACATCAGGGAAGTGTTCAGCATGTTGATTAAACTGTCAAATTCAGATGAAATTCAATTAGTTGCATGTGTCCATTTTATGTACTGTGCCTGCTGCCTTTTGCTGGGAAGAAAACAGTGTAAGATACTACCTTTCTGTTTGGCTTTGGTTTTTTTCGTTTTGGTTTGGTTTTTTTCCTGTTGACCTTTTATTCCCTGCTCTGATTTCCAGATTCCAAAGGACACAAGAATGCTGATATAAGCCAAAAAGAAGTATAATTGGAAAGGAATTTGTCTTAGCTTTTCATTCAAAAAAGAATAC
This sequence comes from Corvus brachyrhynchos, assembly GCF_000691975.1. Taxonomy (NCBI): domain Eukaryota; kingdom Metazoa; phylum Chordata; class Aves; order Passeriformes; family Corvidae; genus Corvus; species Corvus brachyrhynchos. The sequence goes on from NW_008246058.1 coordinate 5,710,981, forward strand.
TGTACTGTGTAGTCAGGTTATGTGAGCAGGGCTGACGTTTGGGGGAAAAAAGCCCACACCACAGTGCATGCTAATATTGTGCTCTACGATATTTTGTGCAAAATGTAAGTGATTTCTAAAACCACAAAATAAACTGAACAGATGAAATTGAATTTGAAAATTAAGCTAGCTTCTCTATGCGAGGCACAGTGATGACAAATAAAACTGGGTCATTGTTGATGAAATTCTTATTTAACTCTTTTCTGCATGTTCATCGTCTTCTTCCTCTCAGACCCCTCTCCCATGGTTTGGTTTTTGTTCTGGATTTGTGGATTGTTGTGTTGTCATGTTCATATCTTCCTGGAGTTTGTTTTGTTTTGTTTTGTTTTGTTTTAACAAACCTGCTTCCCTTCAGGATCTTACAAAGACTTCTACAAGACTGGAGAGGAGACAGGATGCAATGGAAGTGGGTCCTAGCTGAACTAAGCTGATGATGCAGCACTGCATTTAGTGCAGTAGCACGTTTCAGTCCCCAGCCCCTACTTGCTCTCATTTTATTGAATTGGCAGCTCAGCTCTGACTTCAGTGAGTTGATCATTTTGTCATCCCACCTGAATTACCTCACTTTGGCTTTTATTAGCAATAGAGTACTCTGTACTGGTGGATCGAGAGCAACCAGTGAGAGCTGTCCCCTTTGGCAACATTTCCTTGTTAATTTGGCTTATTTTAATCACTTTGCCATGCTGGCAGTAGTTATGGAGAGTACTGCTTTGCTGCTTTTGCTGCTGAGAGGAAACTCTGTGGAAGTGCAATCTAAATAGGGCTAGTGGGTGACTGAATCAGATTGGGAGGAGGAACAGGGGATATCAATCTAAGAGTAGTAATGTTAATAACCAAATGTATTTTGATTTTACACCATATAACCATCTTTACCAAATGCTTCAGTTTTTCCTAATGCAGAAGAGATGAGAATTGGATGATCTTACAGTGAAACGTTGCAAGTATTCTTTATTCGGAGAAATGTAGCACCCCTGTGCATCCAGTGTTACAATTATGTAAACAATATAATGGGAAACAGTGAAATTATCCGTCTCATACACTTCAATATATGATGGAGCTCAAGGTATGAAAAGAAAAAGCCAAGGAAAGCATAGTCTGCCTGCAGGGATAGTGGCTGCTCAATGGAGATTGGACAAGGTAGCAGGTTATGTGCAGCAAGAGGGAATTTGACTGCAGAGGATGAAATATAGTGCAAAGGAAGAATAATTTCTAGGACAAGTGTGAATATCCCATTGTATTTATAAATCTTAGAACTGAGGAGGAGGTAAAAACAGGAAATTGTTGCTGCTGCATGCAAATACATAAGAAGACTAAAGCTGCCGTGCTGACAAGCAAGTAGGACTATGAAACAAGGCAGAAGTTGAAACTATCCTACCTATTAGAAAGTTCCTGTCATAGTTTTGTTAATTGTTATTAATCTGCCACATATATAAGCAGATTGACTGCAGCCTCTCCCTTAGCAAAGCTCCTATCAGTTGTTTTAATCTTGGTCTGAATAGATTGACAAGGATTATTGTGTAAGAACAGTAAATTGAGTTTCATTGACCTTTGGAATCAGCATGAAATATAAGAATGTCAGTGGTGAGCTTGAGGTCTGTTATTGAATATTTCTTCTCTATTTTCGCTTTTGAAATTAATTATCACAGGTGGCTTTTATGATTATTAGTGAAAGTCTTTAAGACCAGTGAATTTTGTTAGAAAAGTTATTCTGAATTTGTTAGAAAAGTTATTCTGATTTCCTGTTTTTATTCCCTTGAAGCATATATATATATATAAAGGATTTAGCTCTTACAGTGTTGTAACGCAAATCTTACATGGTAAGTAATTGTGATAGTGCTAACAAGTACTTTCAAATGTGCCAGAGTACTTCAGAGCATCTTTACTGTGTATTATGCCTGTGTTTAGAAGTGATCAAGATGTTAGATAACATTCTAGAGGTTATTTGTGATAATACTAGCCAAGAGAATTTGTGGATATTGATAATATTTTCTTGTCTGTCAAAAAGCAGCCTTTTCTTTTGTGCATCTGCTAATAATTTTGTGTAGAAAAATAATAAAACGTTATAGTTCTGTGTTCAAAGACATAAAACAGCAGCAGGATAAAAGTGAGGAAGAAACCTCGATCTCCATGTCATCTTCTCCATGACAACATGGAAGAATATTTCATTGCATGAAGTAAACCTTCAAAGGAGGTGATTGCTTCTCATCTAGGGACAGTTCAGAAGATTTTCACTTAAGTGGAAAACCCTTGTTGCCTAAGGAGGTTTTGGAAATGTCCTCATAAACAGCTGGTAATAACAGTAAGGTGGTGGTATAGCAGCTGTGTACAAGATGTAATCATCTCCATGTGGGATGAGTCAGTCACAAAGTGAAATGGGAAAGAAATGGGAAGGTGGAAGGGTTGACTGTGCTACTGTATCTTGGAGCAGTTGGGCTCTGGTGATCCACAAGCAGGAGAACAGCCTAAATGTAATAGATGAGATAGGGCAGGTGAGAAAGAAAATGTGAAAAGTACTACACACCTCTTAGAGAAAGCTGCATTCCTTAAAAGCTGGGGCTGTCAAAGTGCTGCCTGTCAGTAGATGGTGCTCTTAATATCAGATACTTACTCATGCTGCCCGTGTTTGGCCGTGTTTTCATGTAAAAGGTCTGGTAACATTCTTTAACAGTACATTTCTCTGAATTCTGATGTCTGGGAGATTAGAAAATGGACTCTTTTGAGGGACTGCCAAAACAAACAAACAAACAAAAAAAAAAGGTTCCTTTGAAACATCCTCCATCCTTGAATTTTTTCAACGACTTTTGCTTGTGTTTGTGTACTGTTTTGAATTTGGACAAATTCAGAAGCTTCCAGCATAAAACCCTTGAACAAACATTGTGGATTGTAGAATATATAGCAGACTAATTTGATTTGGCAAATGACCTGTAAAAAACTGCAATAATGTGGTGTAAAATAAAATTGCAAAGCAGATTTGTCAAGTCATTTGCGATTTTTAAGTTTTCTTTTGCACATTAACTTTGTAGTTTTACCTGCTGTTTCTGGATGGACAGGATAAGTTTATTTCTAAATGTAATGCTTCTTAGAAAGGACTTAAATGAATCAGTGCAACTGTGATTTTTACCTGGAGTCACTTATGCATCAGTAATTGGAGGGATATAAAAACCTGCATAAAAATGAAGATTTCCTTATTAATGTGATTGGAGTGTTATTGGACCTGTCTGTATATTTTATTACTCAAAAAATATGCCATCTGAAGGAGAAGATGTTAAATGTGTTAATTGTTTAAAAATATCATTTGCCAGAGGCTGCTGTTGAGACAAAAGCCCTGATCTGGGCAGCAGAACAGCATGGCAGACCTAATGGGGAATTTGAGATGTTTGAAGTTACGTGTGTCTTTATGTGGTGGTCTTACAGAATATCAGCTACTTAGCCAAGAGTTAAATTTTGGCTTGTGAGATGAATTTGCCCCTGGAGTGAATCTTGAGAACTGCCTGCTGTTCACTGCCTGAGCTACTGGTCTTTCTGCAAACAGAAACTGAAGGATGAGCATGAATTTTTCATGTAATCTTAAACTGCAATCAAATGGTCCAAGAAAGAGAAGGGAACTTGAGTTTCTTTCAGAAATCTAATTAAAATATTTCCAGTTATTATTCAGGGCCAGTTTGTTTTCACCAGCCATTAATTTAGTTATCCCTTCACAGATTTCTCTCCAGAAAAGATATATATATTGTATGCACTCAACACATTACAGCAGATGAATATCGTTCCTTGTTGGGGCCCTCCTCCCCTGCTGGTCCTGGGAGAGGGGCCCCGGGGGGACAGACACGGGGTTTCCCTGCCCCTGGTCAGCCTCGCTCCCCGTTGGTTGTTTTGTGTTCCCCTGCACGGGCAGGGACCCTCGGGTCCCGGGATTGAGCAGTTCCTCGGCAGAGCCCCGGCCATGCGGCTGGAGAAATAAACATCTCTCTGAAACATCTATCAAGAATCGGTCCATAGATATTTCTTTTCCACGGGCCTTGTTGTCTGATACGTGTGTTGCAGTATCTGCACTGTAACAGTTCCTTACTATGCTTAATTTACCTTCTTCTAGCCCTTCTCTCACATTCATCTCCTTATGACGTAAGTTTCTTATACTGAGGCCAGGTGGGCATAATATTTTTATTGAAAACCTCACATTTCTGTGTTGTCACATCCCACAGGTGCCTTCTCCAGGAAGATGGTGCTGGGACATTTTGGGTTTATTTGGGCTTTATTTTTTAATGATACCTGGAACTGAAGATGCAAATCTTCACTGGAATTCCTGCCCTGCTTAGCCTCCCTGTAGTGCCTGCTGGATGTTCCTGGGAAAGTCCCATTTTCCTATGTGTGCTGGTTTTAATATAGCAAGAAATCAAACTCCGAGTGAGCCATTCTTCATCCAGAAAAGAGGGGCAAAAAAGGAGAGGCTGTGGGTCTCTTATAACAATTTGCTAAAACCCCAAAGCAATGGAATAAGACATGCACAAAAACAACAGTATTAATAGCAAAAGGGCCTGGCCTTCATGGATCTCAGTGTGGGGGATAAAAGGGCATTGTAATGCTTAAGTTCTTTTTATGGATATAGGACTTCATAAAGATGATAAGTGAATACAGGAGTTCGCTTATTAGGGAGAGAAGACTAGTTTCTCAAAAGTAATTAGCAATAAATTACATTGACATCAGAAGTGTTCTGCTTGTTTTGAAAAATAAGTGATGGATCTGTCTTCTAGATAATTTATGTGAGAAATCTATTATGACTTTCTATACACAGGCATTGCAATGCTCTTGCATGAATCAGATGGTTGGGCCAATCTGACTCTTCTATCAATATCTGCCTTTTTTTTCTCCTGCTTTTGCTGGAAGGCATGTCTTATTGGGGAAGCAAGAGATTGACCTGTCAGGTTGGGCTCAGACCTTTTCTTAGTCGTACCTATGTACTACAAAGTTGTTCTCCTCAAAATGTGCTTGGCTTAAGAAAACATAGTTAAGAGTCAACTGGCAAAGATAGCTAGAAAACTTTGATTGCTTCTGGGGGATAAAATGCCTTGGCTGCTGCACCTGCCTTCTGCATATGAATGAGCCTATCCATAAAGACTGAAAGTTGGCATGGAAAGGTTGTGCTACTCCTTACAGTGCAAGCACCTTACAATTGGCACATCTGCTGGAAACAAAGGTGCCAAAAATGTGACTCACTTGGAAGGAGTAACCCTTGTAAGAAAGCAGCTTGTCATTTAATAGGGATTAAGATCCTCTCAGGATGCTGGATGTACATTTGTACAAGGAGAACATCCTTGTACAAATGTACTATTGTTGAGTCACTACTTGCTAAGTAACAGCTTTTATAACTCTTCTCATATAGAAATGCTTCACTGTTTGTGTGTTTAAGATGAAAAAATGAACCTTCCACCTGATACACTGCAGCTATTAAAAAATACCCAGCAAGTACTCAAACCCCAGTGCTGAGTATCTTCTCAACAGAACACTGTAATTATAAATGGAAGAAGTGAGGTGTGGTCTGTGCTGCGCAGATTTATTATACCAGGGCAATTCCATTAGTAAATCCCCAAGATAAAAAAAATAAAAATTGCCAGTATCATTAATGACAACTCCCCAGAGAAAGGTAATACCGCCTTGGCAAAAGCAGTATTATGACATTGATGTGTATTTCTTTAAAAAGCATGTCACCAAAAACCACCTAACCCCCACTGACACTCTAAAGTACATGTTTCTGAGGTAAGGCTTAACCTGTACTTGAACAATCTTTTGATTAGAATACCCTGACCAATTAGAAGCATAGGAATACTTGTTCTGCTACCAGTATTACCTGAAATCTCTGGAAAGACTAGAGTACTGCTCTGTACAACCTTTTTTTTTTTCCCATTAAAGACCTAATTGTATTGTAGTTTAATCCCTAGTAAAGAAAATTAATTTTTATAAGCTTTAGAAAATTCTACTATTAATCTACATATCATAATTTTTACTTGCCACATTTCAGTTCATAGCCATGTTAATATGGATAATGTGAATATGAAGCAAGTCCATTTAAAACTGTCAGGCTCCTGTCTAGTTCTTCTCGTTTCAGGGCAGCTTGTTTTGTGATTTGTACTGCTAACAATTGGTAATTGAGCTGTACTTGAAAGGATACAGTTAAGTGACTGAAGAACTGTAGATAAGGTATCATCAAATACATGTCCTTATGAGTCAGATGCAATCTCATGATTTGGAAAACAAATACAGGCTGACCAGCATCCTTTAACTCTTTTTACTGAATTTGCAAGTGTAAATTCAAGAATTTGTTCTGTCCTTCAGATCTCTACATTTTTAGCTCTTGGTTTTAGCTGCTTATTTTTCTATAAGTAAAGGGCAACAAGATTTTAATGTATTATTTCTAATTTTGTGCAAATTGAACATTTTTCCAGTTCAGTTTGGAGAGTGGATTTTGTTGCTCTACAGGCTGTATTTTAGGTAATAAATTCTTCTGTGTGATCATTGTTAAATAAGTATGTGAGAAATTCCAAGAAAATCAGTGTACCTACTTATATACCTGTTTTGTATTTATTTTAATGGAATTCCTGATAAGCAGTCTTGGTTTAGTTCAACTGTAGATGTTGCTGCCTAAGCTGTAACTTGCAGAGATGCTGGAATTGGTTTAAAAAAAAAGAAGTGGGAATGGAGACTCATTTGTAATTGTCAGTTTTGTAGTACAGGTAGGTTTTGGGTGTGGTTATTTCTTTTAATTTTTATTTTCATCTAGACACGGAGAAAATATTTTTTACAAATACTGAACTTCCTCAGAATTGGAATTTCAGCTGCTGTAACAGTATTTCTGAGTTCAGGAGAATCTGTTAAGAAACAGGGAGCTACATTTCATCACCATCTTAGTTATTAGATATTCCTGTTTGCTTTCCTGTATGTACCTGAATGGATATGAACTTACAGCTTCCACCAAGATGGGGCACTCTCCTGTGGCTGCTCTGTGTCTGAGCAGAATATTCTGTGATGAAAACTTATGCCATGAATCTTCTTCACAGTGGGTGCAGTACTTAGTCCTCGAGACAGGGTAAAAAACAAACTAACCTGCAAGTTGCATGTGCCATGTCAAGGATGAATGTCTCAAATTTTTATTTTTGCTGAGGTGGATGGTTAAGTGCAGTAAAAAATGTGTGCTAGTAGTAAAGCTTACTTAATTACTTGTTGTAAATTACCATTAATCCAGCACCATTAATTAAAATTCATTCTGTTTCTTCTTTGGCTGAAGAGTGGTAGCAAGCAGGATAGAGAAGGGCAAGGAGGAACCTTTTCATAGCTGGACAAGGCAGGTTAGTAGGGCACGTGCTGTGTAAGCAGAAATTGTCTGTTCTCCAGATCTATGCAGGATACAGAGTAGGTTTCTCTTTGTAAAAAAAGAAGGATTTGTATTTACTTGTGAAGACAGTAATCTGTGATATAAGATAGTGGTGGTCAGAGCCAGATTTGGACAGGTTTGAATTGTCTCTGGTAGAGAAGGGGAATCTGAGCCACATCAATAAAGAAATATCAAACAACTGACATACCTTGTGAGGTAGCCACTCTCACCCCAATAGAGCAGCTCTTCCTCTCTGTGTTTTCTCAGCAAATATCCAAAAGCAAATATTTAATTTTTGGACTGGAAGGAATCCATTGCGGTGAGTGAAATGGATCTTAAATTTGGCAAGATTAAAAATACAGTTTCTTTACGTGAAGTGGATTTTAAAACATTATATGCTTTGATTTGGATTTGGAGGTCAAAACCTAAAATTGATGGTGCTCCTGGTCCTACTTGTGATTTTATTTTTGGCCTGTGTGTCCCAGTTGTGGCTTTCAGGATTTTTGATAGCAATTAGAATGATGTTAGGCAAGGCTCTTGACAATTCTGAGGAGTGCTCTGTATTCTCCTTTTTCATTCTGACATTTCAGTTCTTCACAGTTTGCTGATAGTGCCACTGCCATTTATATCGACACCTGCATCTGCCAGTCATGATTCTTGCTTTCAGAGTGGGATATTTCACGGAACGAAAGAACTCTCACGGGAGACATGTCACCTTATTTATCTTTGCTTGTTGTTTGGTTCTGTCTTTATCCTGATCAGGATAAATTTCACATGAATCTCATTATATTTTATAATTTGTTTCTCCTCCCCTCCTACCCCCCCTTGCACTCTGTTTGTAACACACCTGTACCTGTGGCACTGGTACAGAAGGTGCTGGATTGGGTCAGTCCTGGTGTTGCTTGAAGGCCAGGTAAAGCATCTATCTTTGTTTAGTCTTTGAACAAGTGGTGGTGCTACACTGATTTGGGACCCTGGGGTAGAAGTTTTTGCTTAGGCAGAGCTGCCTTTAAACACTGCCAGAACATTGTCTTGGCAGGGACAGCCCTTTATAGTCCACTGGAGGCAACGAAAAGCAACCGGTGACTGACTTGGACCTCGGTGGTGTGAAAAGATGAAGAGACTCAGGGAGGGACAGGAGGCAGTGAACCTCTGCTGCTAATGTAGGAGGGAGGCCCTGTAGCAGGAGCATTTGTTCCTCTCCTTTTCCTCCAGGAAGAGGAAGGATAGGAACAGATAATCTGCTTACCAGGAATTTTTTCACTTCTCTCATACCTCCCATGACTTCCCTGCCTCTCCAGTCTTTGCCCTACCTGGTCCTTTCTGAAGAGGGCTGTCTTAGTCCTGTTCACCGAGTGCTCAGAGGCCTGAGCTGGTGCTGCCTCAGTGTCCTCATCTTCTTCTCCAACTTCCTTCTTTCCCCTCCAATGCCCAAAGACTGTCCCCATCTGTTCAGTGGCTCGATTTCTGATCCATTTCAAGTTTTAAACATTCAATCTTTCATCAGCAATCTTTTTAACATTCAATCTTACAAAAGATAAGCTGTCTTACAGTATTTTCCTTGTTTGTTTTGTAATAAATACTTTTTCTGTGGTTTGTTGTTTCATCTTTTCTTAGTATTAAAATTCTCAACAGCACAGATGGGAACCCAGTACAATGGAGGTTCCAGTGTTTTCATGGCATGTCTCCTCATTACTGTAGTTTTCTTCTGTCTTTGCTGGAAAAATCTATAAGTATAAACTATCTAAGTACCTGAGAAAATTTATTTATAAACAAAAATGTGCCCTTTCCATATTTTTCAATATCTTAAGATAACACATTCACAAGTCTGGTTCTTTTTTTTTTTCCAGAACATGAAGCCACATTTTTGTTAGCCATTGATTCTGATTTCTGTATAAGCAGTTTAATGTTGGAGAAGTAATTTGGAATATATGAGAGATTCTCATTTTCTCATCTTTAGAAATATAACTCAAGCATGTTTTAAAAAAATCATGCTTTTGAAATTCTTACTTGGCATTGCTGCTCCTCCTGCTTCTTGTCATAAAATGATGAAGATGATGCTGTTAGTCTTGTTTCCAGAGCAGCCTGAAAGATTTCATAACTTAGATGGCTCCTGGAGCTGTGTAGTTAAGTTCTCTGCTTTATGTACCTGTGTCAGATACACATAAAATTTTATTTTTCTAATTTTTAAATATATCATTGACCATTTATAGTTTGCTTGCAGAAGGCATTATGTTTTGATTTAAGAAATATTTCATTCTCAACTTGATGTATGAATCAATCCCATTACTTTCTTTCCAGTCTCTTTCTCTGAGCATAGACATGTCAATGGTTTTCTGACCCATTTTAATGTTTCCTGCCCCAGCTGACTCTCTCTTATTCTTGTGACAGCCACCCGACTGCTCTCTCTCTGTCCCTGCTAGGTGGGAATGACCTTACTGTTTCTTTTCTTTGCTCTTCTCATATTGCCCCTTGCAACTATGAGCCCCCTTTTCCCTTAAACTGCCTATCTGGGTTAACATAATGGTTCCATATTGAGTAGTTGTACCCACCTCTACTCCATTAGAAGATTTCTTTGTGTCTGAAGCACAGCTGAAAGAAGCCACACTGCTGGTCTAATAAATGGTGGAGCTTCTCCTTGTAGCCTTGCCTTGCTTGTGTTCAGTCCTGTTTTCAGCTGGAATAGACCTGGTTTTCTTCTTAGTCACTGGTACAGTGCTGTATTTTGGGTTCAGTAAGAGGATAATGTTGGTAACACATGGATGTTTTGGTTGTTGCTAAGCTGTGCTTGCCCTGAATCAAGGACTTTTCAGTGTCTCATGCTTTGCCTATGAGAAGCTGTACCAGAGCTGGGAGGGAGCATGGCCAGGACATGACCTGAACTGACCAAAGGGATATTCCATACTACAGGATGTCACTTTTAGTATGAAAACTCGGGTGGGTGTTGGCCAGTGTGCTGGTCTCACTTGGGGTAGAGTTAATTTTTGTCACAGTGGCTAGTACAGGGCTATGTTTTGGATTTGTGCTGAACACAGGGTTGATTGATACAGAGATGTTTTTGTTACTGCTGAGCAGGGCTTGCACAGAGCCAAGGCCTTTTCTGCTTTTCATACGACCACACTGGTGAGGAAATTGGGGCTGCCTGGGAGGCTGGGAGGAGACACAGCCAGGACAGGTGACCCAAACTGACCTAAGGGAAATTCCAGACCATATGACATCACGGTCAGGATATAAAGTGGGGGGAAGAAGGGACCAAGGAGGATGTTTGGAGTCATGGTGTTTGTCTTCCCAAGTCACTGTTGCATGTGATGGGGCCCTGCTTTCCTGGAGATGGCTGAACACCTGCCTGCCCGTGGGAAGCAGTGAATTAATTCCTTGTTTTATTTTGCTTGTGTGGCTTTTGCTTTCCCTATTAAACTGTCTTTATCTCAACCCATGAGTGTTCTGGCTTTTACCCTTCTATTCTCTCCCTGACCCTGCTAGCGGGAAAGGGAGGGAGCAGCTGCCTGGGGCTTGGCTGCTGGCTGGGGTTAAAGCACAACAGCCAGAAGGGACCAATACTGGGGATGGGCTGGGTATCGCTGAGCAAGTGGTGAGCAATTGTATTGCACATCACTTTTTCTATGGGGGTTTATTTCTTTCTCCTCTTCCTTTAAATCGCTATTATTATTATTATCATCATCATTATGATCATTGTTGCTATTAACATTAGTGTTACTATATTTTACTTTGTTTCACTTACTAAACTCTTCTTATAATCAGCCCGTGAGTTTAACTTTTTTTATCTGATTCTTCTCCCCATCCCACTGGGGGAGCGAGTGAGCAGCTGTGTGGTATTTACTTGCTGGCAGAATCTAAACCGTGACAGTTCTTTGACCGGCACAGCTGTAATAAAATTGGTTTGGCTTTGTCTTTTTCTAGTTAAACTGAAAACTCCAGAGCAGAGTCTCTGAAGATGTATATTGGAGCAGAATCTGCCTTAATTCTTTCAGCAGTGCCTTTTTTATCCATCTGTTTCATACAAGAAACTGTAGGGCCTGACTTTGGGTAAATTTGAATGTAAATATGCATTGACTATGCATGTATGTCAGGATCAGTATGTTGGCAAACCGGATGTTACAAATAGTATGAGACAGCCTTCTTCTGGCAAACCTGCAGCCCTGTTTGCCTGAGCACCCTCATCTCCACAATCCCTGGATTTTGTAATCTGAGCAGGCTTGTAAATACACAAAATGTTAGAGTTGGACAAGCACTTTTAAATAGCTTATGTCAAAGTATGTAATGTAGTTTAAATGATGAGATTGAGTCCTTCATCACTCAAAAATACAGAAGCCCTTTCTTTCTGGAGTAAAATATGATAAATAAAAACAAAGAAATTCTGGTGAATAAATTGATGTTCAAAGTTGGCAGGCTTGGTAAATTGCACCTGGAAGGCTGAAGAGATAACTTGTCCATCATTAAGAGCAGGGCTTGGTTGCTAATGCTATTCTGAACACTGAAATACACTCTCTAGTAATGCACAGGCTGTAAGTTTGATTTGTTTATTTATTTTATTCTTGAGTTGGTGATGTTGAGTACTATGTTCTCTGCATCATGGAACAAAGTGTGAAATTTTGTCATGTAGTAAATATGTTTGTTTTTTCTTCTCCTTGGGAGTCATTTTATATTTTGAGATATACCTAGCAAAAACTGGAGTTGGGCAATTTAGAAGAAAACATTGTCAGTTTTCACAAAATCCTGAAGAAACAGGTTTTCCTTCACTTTTATTCTCATTAGATCTGTATCTGGCACAAGAGATGGCATAGCATTTGGCAAGATTAAAACTATTAAAGAGTTGCCAGCAAAGGGTGATCCTAGGATGAGTTTATGTCAGGAAAATTAAAAGAAAGGCCAGAACAAAGGTATTTTTTAATACATTCTTTTATTTTAATCAGTTTGGGCCTATTCTTTGACTAAGCTGATAAACAGAAATAAAGTAAAACATAGTATGTTTTTCACCTCTCTAGGTAGTTAATGGCAGGGCTGTCTTTTAGTAGGTATGTTTATGGTAAAGTTAATTTTCTTTGGTTTACTGGAAGGCTTTTTGTATGAGATCTTGCCTTCAGAGCAGGGAAGAAACTAAGAAATGAATTTTGTGGGAGGGAAGGATATTTTTAAGAGCCTTTCATTTGGAGCATCTGGTTAGAAATATTTTGGGTATGATGTTCCAAAAATGAAAGCAAAGACATACTTCTATAGCCATTGCTTTAAACCCCCTTTATTCCTCTAACTCAGGAAGTCCTCATGAATTAGAAAACTAAACCTAACATTTGAAGTTGTCAATGTAAAAATGTCCTCTTTGGACTGCAATTATAAGCTTAAATGTTTCTATCAGAATTCCAAACATTGGACAGTAAGAAGTCAGCATGTATGTTTGCTATGCAGTGATCTGTATATTGCATGGCATAGAAGCTCCATTTGAAACCATCTTTCAGTTCTGTAGGCACAGAGGGATGTGTTAAATTTGTACTGTAATTGTTAATAAACTTGTACTTCAGATATGTAACATGATGGTGCTTAAAGCTTTTAAGAGGACAATAGTTGCTGAACTGAAAAGAGCAGCCTCTTGGTTTAAGCAAACATTGGCACTACTTGTGTACTTTCAGCTAGGAATAAATATATTGTAAGTCTATAGCTAGCTGTATATATCTGTATACAAATATTTTGTCATTTAAGTATTTTTGTGATGTACAAGAAAAACCATTAACTGTTTTTCAAGGCCTGACAGACTTTTCTCTAGTCTTCAAAAATTCCAATGCAATAAAAAAAATCTTTAAGCAGTAACACATATAAAGATAGACAGTGAAGTCTTGAGCCTGTTGTTCAAGGGATTTCTGCAGAATCAGAGAGACTTCTTGTGTCATGTGGATATTTTCACGTTTATTTCTTTGATGTAATTTGAGAAGGACACGCATTTATATATGCATGTAACAAAAAATCATCTAGCTGATTCCATAGTATTGGACTCTTCATTGAAATTCAGTTTTTTCTTTGACTCAAAATAGCAGTAACAAGAAGGGCAGAGAAGTTCAAAGAGGGCCCTTTGATCTTTTGAGTTGCATGAGGAACTGGGAGTTACAGGGCACTTGCTCTCCCTACAGAGGTTGCCCTTTCTCCAGACCTGTGCTGGATCCTGTGTGTGTAGAAGAGGGATGAGCTGCTCAGAAGGGGGGTAGTGGTAGGGCAAGTGCTGCGCTGGGTTTTGTGCACCCTCAACACCTCTGCAAGTTTCTTTTTCTATGGACACCAAGTCTGTCAATTAAGCTTCTGTATCTTGATGGGTAGCAGCAAAGATGAGCCTGATTCTTTGTGGTGGTTTTGTGCATTATTGTGATACCTGTAAATATGGATGATGCCTATTAGTGTGTTTGAAACAGGATTCATGTTTCTGATGAGTGTATTTTTATTCAAATCAAAAAAAGGCTGAGCTAGGGGATGTGCATTGTATTATCTATTCAACCATAATTTTCCTGCTGTTTATTTAACTTCTGCAAGGCAATATAAAAGAGGTAGGGACAACTGGACATGAGAAATTCAAGACACATATGCCTGCTGGATTTTTAGGTCTGCCATATTCCCTGGCCCTAACTTACTATCTTTTCATGACATACTTTATGGACTTAATAGGACATGCAAAACACTGGCTTAAAACTGCTTTGGTCTTTAGGGCTTCTAGTAATGAAAAATTTCAAAGTAACTTCGTAAAGGTCTGTCTGACAAAAGGCATCTGAGTAAGTACTGGGATAAACCCTGGCTAGTGACATTGAGGGAGTCTGCCATGAGCCCAGTGGAGAAGACGGGTTGAGACATTCCCCTTCACCTCAAATTTGTGCAGAGAAACTTCTGTTGAAACTTACACCACCAGGGAGCTGGAGGACAGTATTCTGCATGCATAGCATTGAAACAGACACTTGGATTTTATTCCCTAGATTCATTCTTTGGCAAAATATGAAGTAAGTGTATACACTGATGTTCACACCCACTTATATCAGCAGTGTCCAGTGTGAAACATTTACTGTTGGTAATAACCGCCCATATGTTTAAAGTTTCCTTAGTCTTCTGGGCAGACTGTGTTGCGAAAAAAAAGATTAAATCACTTTCAATATATTTTTTTGGTTTTTTGCCTACAAGAGGTTTTAAATCCCTGCAGTTCAGGTAGCTTAGAACTCAGCATTCTTATACTATTTTAAAAAGTGTATATGCAAAGGTGGTTTGATTAAATTAAATGTAACTTTATACATACAATAACACAATCAATTTATGAGTATTTTATTAATAAACTGCTAATCTACTATAAAACTGAATTCTAAGGAAAGTATTGAACAGTATTCTTTTTAAAAATTATTTTTCATTTATAAAGGATCAACTTTTTTAAGTCAGAGTCCTACTTATTTCATGTAAAGGCGATTGTAGGAAAGTTAAAGGTGAAAAGGAAGCAAAAACTATAGCTGCTTGTAAACATCATTCAAATTAGGAATTTTGTCAGCTGAAATGCTCAGTATCAATCAATATCACCAGCTCTGCATCCATTGGTGTGTAGTCTCCTTTTCCCAGGCAAAACCAGTCTTCAGGCTTGTTGGCACTAAAGGCCTTTGTTGCAAGATCTTTTGTAATTGTAGTTGAGGACCATGCCTGGCCTGAGGGTACTCCTGGCCTTCCGTGATTATGTCCAAACTGGGACACAAATGTATTATGTCTCTCATGAGTTTGAAGTCTTCCAAGCATGCATCTGTTACCCTCTGTCTGTAGTCAGTTGGTCACTCCTAAAACGAATTATTCAAGTGCAGTATGGTTCTGTGATGCAGGGAATATGCATACCATTGATGGAAAATAATGTTAGAGAACCTTTCACTGTGTGTGATTCCCGTGTGATATATTTGAACAGTGGGGCATGTGTATGTAATGTGCTGGCTATTACTGGACATCTGTCAAAGCAGCTCCTGTTTTGCATTTAGTATTTTAATATCATATATAGATGTCACGGATTAGTATTTCTGAAATTTGTGTGCAGACTAAACATCATTTCTGTTCTTCATTCTGCGTTCCTAGTCTGGGACTGTGAAGCTGACCAAGCCTGTGGCGTTATGGACCCAGCAGGATGTCTGCAAATGGCTGAAGAAACATTGCCCTAATCAGTATCAAATCTACAGTGAGTCATTCAAACAACATGACATAACTGGTAAAGTATGCACTATCAGAAATATTTTACTTACTTAAAATGTGGTGAATTGTTTTACTTTGCTGTTAATAGACTGTGACTGTGCACTGAGGGCTTTTTCTTGATTGTATAACTAGAGAGTTGCAAGGTTTAGAGCAGAGGGAGTATTTCAGCTTTCATGGGATGTGGTAAGTGATAACCTCATTTCTTTAAAAGACGATTTCAGATAGTTCAAGGTCACTATAAAAAGGAAAGAACCTAGTCTGTATGTACGTAAAGGCCTTAGCCTATTCATTCCAAATAAAAAAACCCAAAACCCAACCAATTAAGAAACATCCTATGAGGAAAATGTAATTTATGTAAATTTTCTTTTTCATTGAGGTGTTTGACCTTGAATTCATATTCTTTTTTTGTGCCTCTCCCCACTCTTTTTTTTTTTTTAAATAATCTTAGTGTCCTTAACATGTAGGATGGGAAGTGATCCCAACTGAGTCCCTCCCTTAGCCTGAAGCAGGATCAGTACAGCGAGTTCATTTCTGATGGATGTTTGTCTAACTTTATTCTGGAAAACTTGCAATGTAGCCGATTTTTGCATCTCTCTATTCCAGTATTTTATGGTTCTTAAAGTTGGTATTTTCCTAGGATCAATCTAAACTATTATTTCCAGCCAACCAAACTGGTTTCTGTCCCAAATGTGGCTTGAGTACAACCAACCACTCTTTCTTACAGTCTTTCCTTAACTGTGTAGGGTGCTTCTCAGTTGCACATACTTTCCTTGCCTCGTCTAAAAAATACTTGTTCTATCATGGTTACTCCCCAAATACACACAGAACCTCCAAACCTTCAAATCTGGGTCTCTTTTCTTAAAAGAATATATTGAAAGCAAAATGGTATTGTTTTCTTATTTACTTTAGAAGTTGATATTGATTCTGTTGATTTGTGTGACTTGTTAACTCCTACTCAGTTTGCTGTAGTTGTCTTTTGGCTGATCACTTTGAATTGACATGAGTTTAGCAAATATAACTTGGGAGTTAAATAGCATTTTTGCTCATATACCAAACAGTAATTAATCTGTAAAAAGTTTAATATGGAACACTGATTTGTACTCTGCAGTGGTTTACAAAACTGGAAATTGGCATTCAGCCATCTAAAGTTAAGCAGGGATTTGAGTTTCAGTCTTAACAATAACGCGTTGTTAACTAATGTGTGTTTCAGTCAGTGTCTGATCATGTACACGTGTACTTGTGTTGCTTCCAATTTTACCTTCATTTCTGTTGCTATTTTCTTTCTAATAATATATGAATGATTCCAAACATGGCAAACTACCCATATATGTTTACTATGTAGCCATGAGTACACATACACACGTGAGAGGTGGTTTGTATTGGTTTGATAAGTGTTAAGGTTTAGTACATAACCATTGTGCCCATTTCCTCTCAGTCACCATCTGCTGAATGCAGTCTGTAGGAATGTAGCCTGTGTCTCCACCCATGTGTACAGAGCTGACTGCATCCAGAGCACTACCAGAAGAAAATGAAGCTATTTTAAAATATTTTCTAGTGCTGCTGTACTATATTCTCCGTCTAGAATTAAGGCACTGTGAGATGAAGTTGAAAGGAAGACATTTTCATTTCAACACAAACACAGATGGAAACCTTGTAGTTTCATTGCTGATGTGCAAAACGTTGAACTTTATAGACCTCTATGAAAAAGAAGAATCAAGATCAATCTTTCTTACTTTACACAAAAGAGGTATAGGGGAAATATTGGTATGAGTGTTAGAAAGTAAATCTGCAGGAAAGAAAAGAACTTCAGTAAATACCGAAGAAGAAAGACAATCAATGTCTGTACAGATTTTATAAAAGTATATTGTGATAATATTGCAAGTGAAATTATTAACTCAGGAGGATATTTCCAGTGCTGTTGGTCCCCATGATGCTGATTATTTGAAATCTAATAAAGGGAGAAAACAGTGGATTTGTGGCTCAGAAAAAGCAGAGCATGGAAGGAGAAGGGAAACTAGTGTGAAGATGAAGCCAAGGTAGTGTATCTATTCCCAGATATGGCTGTGGAAAACAGATGTGATTGTTGAAAATTTCTCAGGAATTAATGTGAATTTACAGGCTTTTTTGACATGGAAAAATATGATGGAAAATATCTTAAAGAAGCTTGTTCAGCTGGGAAGGCCAAGGCTCTTGCACCCCACTCAGACAGGCTGACTGGCTGGGAAGCAGCACTGGTGGGGAGGATCTTGATAGTCAGGAAGATGAAATGAGCCAGTGTTGTGCCTTTCAGCAAAGAATGCTGACACTATTAACAGGAACATAGTAACCTGATCAAGATTAGTCATTATTTCCTTTATTCTGTACTTCTTAGACTACAGTTGTTAGATCTCCAGTGCAAGTTAAGGTGAGGGCCACAAAGATGCTAAGGGCTGGAGCTCTTGCCCCGTGACAGTGGATTGAAGGAGCTGGGCATGTTCAATCTGGGGAAGAGGCAGCTTGTTGGGGTGGGGTGAGGGCACTAGCAGCAGCCCCCACTATGCAGAAGGAGGTAATCAAAAAGATGGAACCTGACCCTTTGCAGTGATGTATGAGAGACACCAGGCTGAGGCTGAATATAAGGAGAAACTTTTTTCCCCAGTGAGGACTTTGGAGCATTGGAATGGGTTGCTCAGTTTCTGTTCTGGGAAGGTTTCAAGCCCCAGATAGATAAAACCTTGAGAAACCCGATCTGATCTCATAGCTGACCTTATTTTAAGCAAGAGGTTGGGCTAGAAGTCTTCTGGGGTTCCTTCCAATCAAATTCTTCTATGGTCCTATGATTTGCTGAGTACTTACTGAATACCTCAGAACCAGCCAGTGAAATGCATTTTGCAGCCAGTAAGGGGAATTAAATATGGAAAAGTCTAATAAGAAACTGGGAGATTTTTTAATACGTAAAATCCTTGGATTTGGGGAGTGGAGCATGTGGTTGACTAATTCAGCAACAGGTGAGAAGTGTTTTTAAGGTGTTGGACTGTCGTGGTTTGATGCTGGTTAGGCACCAAGCTCCATGAAATCTCTCTGCTATAGTTAAGCAAAGAGGGGGAAATTAAAACTTCTTTTTCGTAAGGTGAAATAAGGATTATTGAGGAAAACAGAAAAACTTCAAGGCAAAGCAGGTCCACACTTGAACAGCTACAGTATAAAGAAGATTTATTGCTAACAGAATTCAAAGTAAAAAGAAATAATAAGAAATTAAAGCAAACTCTGAGAACACTTTCCTCTTCCAGTACCTCCTTTTTTCTACCAACCTGCACAAGGGAAAACAAACATGGAGTTTGGTCAGTGTTTCATTTCTTAAGAATCTTTATGTTTAAAGAAAAGAGTTTCTTCTGCTGTGCTGTGGGATTCTTCACAAAGCAACAGTCCACCCGAATCTTCTGCAGTGAAAAAAAATACCCCTCCCATGAATCTTACATTCTTCCCACACCGTCATCACGGGTCATAATAGCCATAGGGTTTTTAGTCTTTTAAGGATGACCTATTCCAACCTGAAAGCAAAGGCTCTCTTCTTCAATCTTTAAAAGCCTTTCACAACATTGATGGGCTCTGGCGTTGAGCACTTTTTCACGAGCTGCGTGTGGATTTCTGCATCCCCCCATGTACCTCATCTTATAAATTATAGGGAAAACAAATTACTGTATTGTAGTCCAAGTCCTCACCACAGCTTGCACGGAGAATTTCAGCTCCGGGCGCTGGAAGTGCCTACATTCTCCTTCCCTTCCCCCACGCTGACCTTGGCGCCGCCATGTTGGCTTCGTCTCACATTATCTCACTTTTCCTTTCTCCCTGACCTGGAAGAAAGTTAGTGCCTGTTAAGTTGTGGCTAAGAAGTTGATCTTGTCTCTTGTCTGGGCTCCGCGCTGAGGAAGACTCGCCATGTCTCTTGTTGTCGGCCGCATGATGTTTTTGCTCGGTTCGACGTGAGTCGTGCCAGCTGCGGGGAGGCCCCGCCGGCCCTGCCGCCCCTCGGATCCCACTCGGCCGCGCCGTCACCGCCTCGCTTGTGCTTTCTTTAAATATGTAAATTGAAGAGGCGGTACCAGCTTTTTCACTGGTCTAGCAACCTGTCCATTGAACTAAGTTTAAACTACCACATGGACGCAGAGACAGGACGGAAAGAACTGGAAGGAGTAATACTGAGCAAGATACAAGGGCACCTGACAGGAATCAGCAGTGATGGGAAAAATAAGAAAATGGAGGAACAAAAATTACAGTGGCCTGTACAACGAAGAAGGAAATGCCATGGTAGGGTCATGTTACTGGAGGCTCTACAACGGGTGTTGGTGTTTATACCAGTAGGAGACATAAAAAGTTGTATTGACCTGCCAGTTTTTCCCACTCATTTTATACTGGTGTATTCCTGGAGATAAACCTGAGAAATAGACCTTGCTCTGTGTGTATTTATGGCTTTGAATTTACTGGGCAGCAATACTTTCAGATGACTGGGGAGTTCCAGAGAGATGAGTTCTTTGATGGCCTTATTCTGTACCATTGAAGCAAATGAAGATTTTTCCAATGTCTCAGCATTAGCAGGAACAAGACTGGGCAAAGAATGACTAAGGAATTACCATTTTGGGGCAAATGGTCCGTTGACAAAGTAACACAGCAGATGTCTAAGTAATTATTTATGAATGTATGATTTAGAGGGAGGAAGGGAGGCAGGAAGGCAGGCAGAAAGGTGGGAAGGCGAGGAGGAAGGAGAGTGGGAAGGAGGGAAGGCAGGCGGGAGGGAGGGTGGGAAGGCAGGCAGGAAGAAAGGAAGGAAACCCTGCTTCATGTTTGTTTTTACACCGTGTTCCCCAGTGTGTTAGTCCATGTCTTCAGAGCAAGAGGTTTTAATGCTATGATCATTAAACAAACCTCATTCTGTCAAAGTAATACCCAAGAGGTACCTTGGTCCAATTGAAGGAATTTGATAGGAGGTACTTGAAAGGACTCAAGCCTTTTTAAATTAAACTTTTAAGAAGGAAAGGAACAGGACTCAAGAAAACCTCATTTTAGTTTTAGAAGGGACCAGAACTTCTGAATATTCATTAAATACCAAACAGCACCTTGGGAAATGAAATATGAACTGCTACTGAAAACCTGCTGCAAATAGTCTTAAAATCTGACTAATTCTATATATTCTAAAGATGCTTGCATTAAATAAGCTTTATTGACATATTTTTCTGAAATTCATACAAAATCATGCTTTTAAAATCAGCATTGAATAATTTTTTCACTTCAGTAATGTATTTGTAGATGTTAGGGTTTGTCATATCCAATGAAATGCTAAGTTATTTAGCATATTGGTGAAGGGATAGTCTCATGGTTTAAGATACTACACTGGAATTTCGAGATATCTTGTCTCTGTTTCAGTTTACTCTGGAAATACACTGGAAATTTACTTTGGAAGCACACTGAATCCTCAGGGTCTAAGTTTCTCTCTCTCTACACAGAGAAAGGGTTTGTTTTTAAAATCGAAGTGTTGCGAGATATCTTTCAATTTTTAGAACATATATAATTTAATTCTGCCCTTTGTTTCATGGACCTCAGGTGAGTTTTGTGGTGCAACCAGCACAGTGGTTTGGGGATGAAAGGTATGTGGTGGAGTGCAGAGTCCTGTGTTTCATTCCTGGCTCCAGGGCAGGAAGGGTGACTAAAACCAGGTGGGTTTATTCACTGTGGTGAGATCTCCTGAACATGTTCATCCTTTGCCATATGTTTTGGTTGATGTACAACAGAGATAAAGATTCCAGTGTTGTTAAATGTGTTGTAATATGTGTATAAAAGATACTGTTTGAGTGAGCTGAGCCTTCCTGTTAACAGGTCTGTTTCATTTGGAACAACTTTTGCCCACTTCCTGACCCTTCCCTTGGCAAGTGATTCCAACGTTACCTTTCATCCTTCCATTATTGATGAGTATTACACTGACTCAAAATATTTCTCATGCCAGTGACATAACACACCTAATGTGAGGCCTGATGCAAGAAGCAAAATGAGGTTTTCTGTAAAGTAGCCTTTGTAGCTGTTCCCCAACTGCTTCCCGACACCTGTCCCTCAAGAGTTTTCTCACAAATCCTACTGTAGTTACATTAGAGAAGACTACATAAACCGGCACCTTTTTTTAGATTATTTTATTGGACATTGTTTTATTGTCCCTTATAAACTGGTCACAGCCTACCCTCTAGGTTGTTACTGGTAGAGGCATGTTTGTGGTCAGCTGTAGGATTGAGATCAAGCAAAGAAAGTCCTGGGTCAGGGCAACGTGTTGTAGGAAAAGTACTTAAGCCTCCTTTAAAACATTATTTAAGTTTTGATTACCACATTTTTCTTTGCTTGGTCCCAAACTGTAGCAGGTTTTGAGCATTCTTCAGCACTGTCATATATCTCAGAAAGCACCTTCACTGTGTCTAAATGGAGGGTATTTCCAATAAAGTATTAGTTACCTTCCTTGTTTTGCACATGACAGTGCTCTTCAGCACAATAGATGTCTTCTGCCAAGCAGTTTAATCTGATAGTGGAGAGCAGAAGCAACTTTCATCTCCAGCCATCTCTGCGAAGCCGTTCTCTTCTCCATGGTGCAAGGCTTAAACCAGCCTTACCCTCAGTCCTTATTTATGCCATTTTTCCATGCTCTTTCTGTGAGATCTTAACAGCAGTGTTGGTTGGTGGGCTGTCAAATCAATCCTGACTACATCCATCTGCAGTTTAAAAAATAAAATAAAATCACTGCTTTGCCCTGGAGAGAGCTTTTATTCTGCTGTCTGGGTAAGGTCAGGCCTATTTGCAGCATTCTTTATGGAGCTGTGATGCTTGTATTGGAAGATGTGAGGGACTGAAGAGTTTTCCCTGTTTCATACTTGGTTCCTCTCAAATTTTTAACATGTGGAACACATCAAAGAGTGATGGGTGTCGGGATAGGGCTTCTGTTTGCATAATATGTGGCAACTGTTCTTTTTGCATGGAAAATAGTATCAGAAATATATTAATGTAGCCCTGTGTTTATATAGTGTAGAATTGAAAGAAGTTGGAAAAGTAGAAATCTTTTTTCAATATTCAGCCTCCTACTGACATAGAAAATCTTGTGTGAAAGTAATGTTCTCTCATGTCTCAGCAATGGTTTCTAGGTCTGTCTTTTCAGTCAGATGATAGCTCATAAAATACATGGCAAAATTCCACAGCATGAGACAAAGCTGTAATGGCTGCTGAGAGATCTGGTGTGACCAGGAAGGCTCATCTGCAGTCGAGAAGGAGACAGTGAGGCATTTGAACACTTCATGGGAGTTGTGACTTCAGTATTAATATAGTTGATTCTTTTCTCATAAATTGTCTTTTCTGTGATAAATAATCTGTGGAGTTCATCAATTAG
This sequence comes from Corvus brachyrhynchos, assembly GCF_000691975.1. Taxonomy (NCBI): domain Eukaryota; kingdom Metazoa; phylum Chordata; class Aves; order Passeriformes; family Corvidae; genus Corvus; species Corvus brachyrhynchos. The sequence continues at coordinate 5,733,978 of NW_008246058.1, forward strand.
TAATGAAATAGATTTTTTTTCCCCTCTGTGCACAAACCAGTGGGGAGTGTTTGGTGCTCTTATTTGTTACATAAAATTCTGTGTGGAAGAAGTGCTAATATATAATCCATTCTGTTTGGTAGAAAAGGGAACTTGATAAAGGGCAATTGAGGCATTTGTGGCCTTGCTTGTCAATGATGTTAAATTCCATGTCTACTAAATTCAGAATGAAGTTTCCATGCTCCTAATCTATTATCAGCTGTGAGATCTGCTGTGCAAGTAGCTGATGAACATTTTGCACAGTTTCCTGTCTTAGTGGATATTTTTTGGGTCAGGCAGCTTTTCCTTGGTACGCTTCTCCACCTTATCTGGGAAGATCTCTCATGGTCTCAGTAAAAATTGCTCTACAGCATACTCAGAAGTGAATCGCACTCTAGCTGCCTCTTTTTCTTCAGTATTCAGTAGAGCCATGGTAGCCAAATTTGCTGTAGCTGTTACTCCTGCCTGATGTAGAACACAGAATCCAAATAATCTTTGAACTGAAAAGTGTAATTCCAGTCCTTTAGCTTCAGATCTGAAGTTCCTCGTCAACTTAGCATAGATGAGTTCTGTACTCTTAGAGTATGAGCATTTAGGGGAGACAAGAAAAAGGTACATTGCTCTTCATTTGAAGCAGTGTTTAATTGTTCCTTGGTACTTACTCTTCATATGCTGTCAGATATTGGGGAATTAATGTTTCATAATTATACATGCAGTGATAATTGGATTATTCCTTCCCTCTAACACAAGGGTTTTTTCATTTTTAATTTAATCTTGTTATATTTATTTAAGTAATTTTTTTCTTAACTAGAGATCATATCATGTTTTACTGTTCTCCTTGGAAAGATCTTTGTTGTACAGTCCTTGTAAACCTGATCCACGGTATTCTCTACAGAACACTGATTCACATCAATATCGTGTACAACGCACTGGCAGAAACTCTCACCATGGCAGCCAGTTTCAAAATAAATTTCTCTTCCTTACTCAGAAGAGATCTAAAAATGTGAATTAGGGTAAGATATGGAAAACTGTATCAAATGTCTTAGCAAAGCCTTTTTCAGGAATCTCATTCCATATTGTAAAGCTTTGATATTTCCTGGTTTGCTGATAAGGCTGCACAGTGTATCTACAAGAAGAACTGAGCACTGATTGTGACCCACTGACAGAGCCAAAAAGCTTAAGAACTACTGATGTAGCCTTTGGGTGCTTACCTGTCTACCTTAGGTAAATCAGGCATCCAGCTTCAGCGGGATTTGTAAAACCAAGGATAAGAGTGTGAATTACTGAAGTAGTAAGTGGAGAGGAAAGGTTTGCCTCCAAACAGATGAATTTAGTGGACTTCATATAGCCAAGAGAAGATGTTATGAAAACAACTCTTTTATGTTTACTCCATTTCCTTTATCCGCCTTTTGTTTTGTGACCCTTCTCATGTTCTTGATGAAGCCTGCTTTTATCAACTATTTTGTCTTTAGCTGCTTTACAGGAGTATTGATTAATTTATTAAATGTTCTAACATTTTGGTCAATATCAAAGCTCTACCCTCTCATTGTATTTCTTAGGATGATCTTTTTCTACACATTTTTGGATCTCTCACTAGCTGTTAGTGATTACATTATTGCTTTACCATGTTCCTTGGTCAATAAAGGCTGTGAGAGAGCCCTTTATCTAGAAGCTGGGCAAGGTGAAGCTCTGTTGTTATTTGTAAGACCTCCAAGGAATAGCCTGAAGCCATGGAATGGAGCATTCTTAACTCTGATGGCACTTCTTTATTTCCCTTTCTTTAATGTCCCCACTTGATTTATACTGATGAACAACTTCAAGATGGCGCATAATGGTCTGGAGTCTTTCCACTCGAAGGATGGGTCCTTAGCTTAGAACTGGCCACTGAATATTTAGACCTTAGCATGAATTGTGTTGATTCCAAGTGTTGTGCCCTGACTGAAGTCTAATTATGCTGTTATTCTGTGTTGCTTTTTAAAAACTCCTGCTGTGTTTGTGGAGTCTGGAAATTATTTTTCCAGCTTGGTTAAACTGATGGTTAGAGCTGCTGTGCTCTCATTTCCCATCAAGTCAGGCTTCTCTGCAACACTTCAGAAGTTTTGGATCCTATTCTGGTGTACCAGGAAAAGAAATGGGAGATATTGCAGAGTCTCATTTCAGGTAACTTTTGCTATTGTCTGGGAAGAAATATTTTTTGCCTTTGCTGTGCAACTATGATGTCAATTTTATGGCTCAGTTGTAGGTAAGGAAAACTTAGATGAGGAAAACTAGAGTGATTAAGTGGAGGAGTTGTTAGAGGACCATACAGTTCTTCATTTTGAAAAAGTGAATTAATTTGCTGCTTAGTGGGTGTGTGTTTGTGATATCAGTGAGCAGCTAGAGCTGATTATTTTTATTTCGGCTTGTTACTTACCAGCATGTGCTATTCATGATACAGGAACTTAGTCATAGTGTAATCTTATAATTATTTGGCAGTGTTCCTCAGTCTAATAACACATCCAACCTCACGGTGAAACGCAGAAGGAAGCTCCTGATATCTGAACCTGGATGAAGCCATGGCTGAGAGTTTGACTTTATTTTGAACAACAGGAAGAATTTCTTCTCTGAAAGAGGGTGGTCGGGAGTCGGAACAAGCTGCCCAGGGAGGTGGTGGAGTCCCCATCCCCAGAAATGTTCAAGAAATATCTGGACATGACATTTAGTGCTATGGTTTAGTTGACATGGTGGTGTTTGGTCAAAGACTGGACTTGATCTTGGAAGTCTTTTCCAGCCTTAATGGTTCTATGATTCTAAGTGTGTATTTAATCTCTCTCATCCAGCTGGTCTGCAGTACCCTGTGTTCCTTCTCTCACCTCTGACTTGCTGTTGCCTCCAGATGCCCTCCACCAATTATGCTGTGATTCCAGCTTCTTCATGGCCTCTGTTTTTTAATATATATGTGGAAAACGACTCCACTCTTACACCAGGTCTCTGACAACTGGATTAATCACATCTGTCGCCGCCCTGTGTTCTCAGCTGTATTCTGGTTCCTCTGCCGGGACTCGAGGCACAGCCCACGGGAATTGGGCTGGCTTCTGCAGCCACCCCCTCCCGAATTCCCCCGCTGCGGCCGGGCAAACAGCCACCTGCAGCCTTCAGGACTTCTCTGCAGTACTTCAGCACTTCAGCGGCTCCGGGCCGGTGTTTGGATAGACCTGGGGATGC
>NW_008246058.1:5737283-5764273 GCF_000691975.1 Corvus brachyrhynchos
CTCCCCGCTCTGCTAATGAGCTTGTCAGCGCCTCGTCTGTCATGTCACTCTTTGATTCTGGTTTTGGAAATGCCAGCCTAGCTAGCTGAGCCTTTTGCAGAGAGCAAAGAGACCGGGGGAGAAAGGATTTCTCCCTTCTCTACCTCCCCCATATTACAATAAAAATAAAATCCAAAGCTGCTTTTTTTTTTTGCTTTTTTTTTTTCGTTTTGGTTGCTGAAGTGCTAAAGCAGCTGCCCTCTACTAGTCAGGGTTTGCCAAAGGAATAGCTTTCACTAAAAGGAAGAGCCTCTCAGTGCTTGTGGAAATTGTTTGATTTGATATAGTTAATTGAACAGGTTGAAAGTCTGACAGTGTCCGGGGCAGTGCACCTGACCCCGAGCTTCATCCTTGTTATAGCAGAATGCACATTGCGGGGAGGCCGCAAATACCTGGCTTTTCAGCAAACATGTAAGGACCTAGCTCCAGAATTTTCCTGTAGATTCTGTGGAAGGAGCTCTCAGAATGAAGAAAACCCCCAAAAACGGCTGGATTCTGTCCAAGCCCTTATTGCATTCAGGAATTTATTTTCATTCCTTCACCCAGCAAGGATCTGCACACCCTGAGAAGTTTTTTTCTGATTTCTCAGATCCTGGTGGTGACCAGCACTGAACTAATGCAGAAGAAGGCTTCCTGTCCTTCTCTGTGCATCCAGATAAATGCTTTATTCTCAGAAAGAGGAATCAACTGCGAGGAACTTATATCTTTTAATTTATTCTGTTATCTGTGAACCGAAACCCCACACTTACAGATGTGAGTCTACTGAGACAAAACCTCAGGACTGGTCTGAAGCGTGTGCATATGGATTTATCCATAAACTTTTTTAACAAGGTGGACTAAAGACGTGACTCCTTAAAAGAAACCACGACAGAATACCGTCTTCCCCTGAGGTTTCATTAATGTTACTGAGCCCCAAAGTACTTATTAGAGGCAATTTCTTGTTATATAGCAATCAACACTAAGTGTTTGGCCTCAGATAAAACTTGGGGGACTCCTATTCTGATGGTTTCTTGTTAACTACAGCTACTATGTACCTTAATGCGATATATGAGTGCTTATATTTGATAGCTATGTTGCTGCTGAAAATCAGGCGCTCTGTTCTTCAGTGGCTGCAGTCTGCTGTGGATTTCAGTCTTTCTTTAGTCTTGATTTTAGTCTTTTAACCCTGCAGAAAAGGATAGGGAAAAAAACCACAAACAAACCTGAATAAAAAACCAAGAAAACCAGAGAAAACAAAAAATCATGTCAAAACATGAGCTGTCCCGTAGTTTTCAGACTCTCAAGAGCCTGCAACCCATTGGGCTGTGCAGACCTTACCCTGCTCCCAGTATTTCTGCTTGAAGCATGAGGAATTCCTGCCTGCCAGGCTGGTAAGAGAAGCCTCCAAGTTCCATAGACAAAAGTGTTGCTTCTTAATCACTGAATAAAAAACCCAAATGCTCTCCCAAGGGGAATTTGAGGTTTTGTTCTGTTTTGTGAAATGACGAACAATGATGCCCTTGAGGAAATGTGTATCTTTTGTCAGTGTGCCATGTGTTTGAGACAAGCTGTCAATGTAATCCCAGTCCTGTCAGCCGTACTGACAGGGCACCTGCATTGCACAGGCCCTGGTGACATTGTGCTGTGATTACAGGGAGGTTTTTTACTGAAATGTTTGATCCCCTAAACAAGTTTATGTGTATAAATAAACTCAAGTCACTTTCTCTGCATATTCTTTTGGGTGCAGGGAATTGCTGACTTGATGTATCTGTTTGCAGGTCACAATCACCAGACTCTGTAACTGTTTTGGTTAGAAATGTCCTTTTGAAACCATCTAGTCCAACCCCCTTGCTTAAGCAGGTTCAACTAGAACAGGTTGTCCAGGAGTGTGTGCAGTTGAATTTTGAATGTCAGCATAGTTGTTTTATTTAATCAAGGTTTTCCTCGACTATAACTTCGAAGGTATACTTTTTAATGTTTGTTTTGCATAGGTTATGTAGTTTTTATGTTACAGTACTTCTTCTTGATCTAAATATAACATCTCAGAACCTGAAGATGGATTAATAACGTTATTCAAAAAACAGTGCCAAATGTGCAATGATCCCAAATGGCCTGTAAGGAAATGTTTGTTGAATGTTCCAATTTTTTGTTGCTGTTTTTAAGTATAAACACTGTCTGGAGAAATGCCAGGAATGTGACAATCTGTTATGAACATATCAAACCTATGAAGTACTGCAGTCCAATCCACTGTCAAGCTCTAGTTGAATTGCCATGCGAAATTGCTTGTGTCCATTGGTTTATGGATGCTCTGTGCATATAGATAAAGGTTGTCATATATTGGCTTATCAAATACAAACAAAAGACAGCTTGATTGTGATGAATGTCACCTGTAACCATTATCCTAGGCTAATCTACTGCTGAATTTGCCGTTCACAGATGTGTGCAGTCCTTTTTTATGTCACATTAAGCCATATGCAGACTCACATCATAGCGACTCATTCCAAGTCTATCTCATGGAGAAAGCTTCTTTCTGTTAATAAATGGTGGTCTGCGATTTTTTTATTACTCTCAACACAAGGAGCTACAGACCTGTTAGCCTCTCACCAATTCTGCTAAAAGAATGGAACAGTTAATTTGGGCTTCTGTCAACAAAGAATTGCACTGTATAGGTAATACCAGTTATCTTGATGCTCAGCCTGTCAAACTAACCTGGTACATTTTTCTTTCTTTTGTTTTTTTACCATTGGCAAGGGTACAAGTTTAGTATTTAACAGCTAGCATGCAGAATACAGTACCTTTTTTGCCCCGAAAGAGTACAGCTTAGGATCACATGACATCTTAATTAAACATGGCCTTTTAATTCCATATGCTGCATGCTGGAATGAGGCTGGTTCATTGACAGATGCCTGCACGCAGTAGGGAGACACTACTGAAAAGGGCCTTTATTGGTGTCCCCTGGTTTAGCTGGTTGTGCAGCGTCGTTCAGCCTTTCTGTGTTGGTTGCCTACGTGTAGCAGCTGATGTGGTAGCAAACAGTCAGCAGGGTGGGTTAATGGTACAGGTGTGGTATAAATAATCCAGCTAAATTGTTCTGAGAAAATTTGTTTTATTGAGCCAAATGTAGTGCAGTATATGAGAAACCCCTTCATCCCACAGGTACAGCCTCTTCTCCCTTGGAAAGCAGACTGTCAAGGAAGATGAGTTGGGAATTAGTGTAGGTAGACACATTACATGTACTCTAAATGAAGAGCTAATGGGACTAATGTAATCTCTTGTTATAAAAGTTGAATTGAATAGCAGGGATTGTTGTAATGTACACAGGTCAGGCTGCTTAAATCTACAAGGATGCTGTGTCCAGTTGTGATGTTTTAATTCTAAGAGTAGAAGTAGATAGAAAGCAGAGCACAGCCTTTTCCCAAGCCTGGAAGGTGAGCCTTGTGTTGTCATGTTACAGGAGATGAAGCTGCTGAAAGGAAGGTTGATAGGTGACTTGATAACTGGATATAGGGATTTAGCAGGACAACAGTGTGCGTTCAAAAGCTGAAATTGGAAGCTTGAGTGATTCAGTAATTGGAAAATGAATCCTGGCTTTGCAGGTCATTTAGCAGTGGAAGTACTTACCAGAAAAAAGGGTAGACTAACAAATTCGAGTTTTCAAAAGGTGAGAAAGGTGGGTGGAAAAACACATGGTAAGCATGTGTACGTGCAGTACCCAGGCTGCATGGTCACAGTGGTCCTTCAGCAGAAGTATCTGCAATCTCTAGATTTCAGCACACTCTGCAACTTCATTGTGTGAATTTGGGTAGGGGATGATTTGTATTTGCAGTTTTATTTTTCTGCTTCTTGAGGGTCTATGCCTTTAGAAGCAAACACCCCTCAGAAGCTCATGTGAGCCTTGAATTAGGCACCCAACATAGTAGAAGAAACTAGTTAGCAAAACTACAGGTAAAACAATTTACCAATTTTTCTTCCTGTGCTTACACAGGAAAAAACACATGTTTTTTCCTACTTGTTCAATCAGTAGGTCAGACTAGGTCTAGGGTAAAACTTCTGATACACAGGCATTCGCACTTCAGGCTGAATGTGAGCAGTCCTGCATACTACTAGATATAGCCCTGTTGTAACCATCGCATTTGGAGTAAGTACCTGAACTTAGGAAACTATGGGGTATTTTCCTGGCAGCTCTCTCCTATCGTTTGAATCTCTTATATTTTCCTGTGTTTGATCAGAGAGCAAGCTAGGCTAGATACACATAGTATGGAAAATCTAAATCTGAGATTTGAAGTTCTTGTCTGTCTTCTCTTTGAATTCTCCTGTGACTTGCATTTTGCAAATGTACCAAATGTGATGTGCAAAGATGATGTCTGTAAGCAATCTATTACATATTTCTTACGAGCCCAGTTGAATGCTGATGCATGCTCACATAACTACCATTCCTTTAATTCTGTTCTTAGGCATCATTTCTGTACAAGATTCCCCACATAGCCTGTTAATACCATCTGTTTTCCAGGTCTATGTACCCATTCTTCTTAGAGCAGATAAACATTTGCTGCTGAAGCTGCATGTGATACTCTTTTGCTGGAACAGGTACCAGAACCTGCAGTCTGGTAGGAGACTCTGACTTCTTGAGCTGTTGCCTGGGAATTTCTTGACATGTATCACTTCAGAAGTGGCTCTTGCACTGTCCTAAAAATGATAATGAAAAATAACTATTGAAGACTGTTTCTTCTGAAAGCACAACCCTTCGAGTGTGTTTTCTGATCAGAAATGTGTGGCCATCAACTAATGTAGCCTGGATCAGATCAGGATTTTAGCCATGGAACTATGTTTGGCCTCCATATGCTACATACAGTATTGCCATAAGGTTTGCTGATCTAAGTGTGTTGCTGGGATGGGACTTAGAGCTGCAAAGTGCAGACATCAAATCAATCTGACAGAAAGCAAGGTTCACACTGGCTATGTTTGTTACATTTTTAGGCAAGAGTATATTCTAGTTGTGCAAATGCCCGTGCTTTTTTTCTGGGTTTATGGATTCTTTGGGTTTAAATAGACTACATAATCTCAGGGTTTGAGATTTTGCAAAAACTCTTGAGGGATTCAGATTGTGAAGTTCAGGTGTTCTCTGATGTCCATTCAGAAAAGTTGTTCAATGACTAGGCTTCCAGGAGATTTTACTTTTGGTGTGAATTTTCTTTGACAAAAGCAGAAACAGTTACCTACTTAGGTCAGAGAATATTGTCTGTAAACTGTACAAGATTCCTTTTTTTTTTTTTCTGTTATAAAGCTAAATCTTGAACTTCTGCATAAATGGTTGAAAGAGAAACTGAATCATCTGAGTCTTAATTTCCTGGGCCTCGTAATTTTTATATCTGCACTGCTGCAGCATAGCACAGCTTTGCCTGAGCACAGCTCTCAGGCTAGTGAAGGATCACATGGAGTATTCATGAGCAGTCTTCTCTCTGGGCTGTGAGCGAGGTGGAGCTTTGAGGCAATGGTCTGTGATACTGCAGTGGAGGAATACATTCTTCAATTCATGTGCACCTGCAGACTGCAACTTCAACTGAAAATGTTGAACTGCATTGATTCCCACATTGCTCATCATCAGAGCTAATTCAGTGGAGCTGTCCCTGACTGCTTACAGTGATTAGAGATGTAGGTGATGGTTTCTAATCTTCTACAGGGACCAGTCACTGGAGGACAATGTGGGCTTTATTTTGCCAGTGAATTTTGCAGCAACTGGCTGACAGTAGAGGAAGTATCTTCTGTTTCAGGTACTGATTAATGTCCATTCAAAGCACTGCAAATTCAGGACCTAACTGGGACCTTCCAGCATTTTTGTATCCTAGGCTTAGCCTCTTTTTTCTTCTGTTTTGAGACTTTTTGTCCTTCTGTTGAACAATCTTCCTTTCCAGTAGTGGAAACCTTTAGAAGTGCAGGAGTCACAGTTCTCTCATTGTATCCAGCTCCACAAAGGCACTACCTGGCTTGGATGACTCTGTCCCTAACCTGGGGTTGGAGCATGCACAGTCTCTTGCAATGGCTCTTTGAGTGGGTCTGTTGAGTGGTTGCAGACTGAAATGCTTTGAAGGTTCTAACACGAACAAGTTTACATTGATCTTCATGAAGATAGTATGTTGGCACAAAGGCTTACTATCAAGTTGTGCTTTCCAGTTAGAAACTCTGCGATATTTTTCTTCTTCCCAACAGTTACTTAATTCTTTTAACTGAACTGCAAATATTTTCCCTGACCTTGTAATGAAAATCATTGAAATTTTGGTAACAATAATTAGGCCTAAAAAATCAATCTGATTTAAAATAACTAACATGGAAATTTTCAGCCCCAGTGGTTGAGGTTCAGCAACACTTGATGATTATGAAAGGTGTCAAGCAGCTATAATCATAGTCATTGACACCTGTGCTGTTTGTGTGTACCAAAACATGTATTTGGTCTCTTTTGTAAGGAATATATGTAATTGCTCATTGTTACAAGTCTCTGTATTTGTCTGCGTTGCACGTTTCTGTCTGTAAAGGGAATGTGTGTTTAGAGGAACTGTTGCTATTCTGTGGATCAAGTGTATACTTTTATGGAAGCTTTAATTTTCTTCTCATATTGGTTTATTTAACAATGAATTTTTCAAACTAGAAATACACTATCATTCCTTATACAGAAAATAATTAGCAGTAGTTTTTATTTCTTACGCAAAATGTGTTGTATATGCAGTTTTTGTGTGTAATGATTTTCATGGATTCTCTCTCAAAGCTAAGTATAGATGGTTTTCAAATCTATTCTAGTTGCATCTTTAAAGCAGTGACCTAGCTGTAGTAATGAGTGTGCTACATCAGGCTGAAGATGCATCTAGCCTAGAATCCTCTCTTTGTCCAAAGGTAATGCTTAGGAAGGAGTGTGGATACAGGAAGAGCATATTTCCTCCTAATACCTTCCTGCCTTCCAACAGTTTGGTGTTCACAGTCTTGCACGGTGTAGCATAACTCGTGTGTTTGAGCAGCCTCTATTTGAACACATATCCCAAATCTCTGTGGTAATATGTATGAGTAAAGGACATGGAACCTGAAAGCTGACATTTTCTGAGATCTGAGAAGTGCAGCTTTAACACTGACTTCGCGTGTGCTGGTGGTGGTGTGTTTTGTACTAGAAGAAAAGAATATTTAAAGATGCAAGGGAGTAATAAAAGTATTAAAAAAAACTCAAACAAAACACAAAAACAAACAAAAACCCACCAGGCTGATGAATTACAAAACTGTGTGTCCCTTGAGATTGTTGTTTTTATTGCTATTTCATTAGTATTTTCATTAAAAATTTTATTTTCTGGATTAGTTGATGGCACAAATACTCTTTTGTCCAGAAAATGCCCTGAATGAGCAGAAAATGCAACCAAAATGCTCTTGTGAGTCTCTTTCACTTTTCATACATGATCCAGGTTTGTGGTGCTTGATTCATGCAATAGTTTTGGTTGTAAGAGTCCCTTAAAGGTCATCCCATAAGGATCCCGAAAGTCTAACCCCCCCTGACTTGGCCAGGGACACCTTCAAATAGATCAGGTTGCTTGAAGCCCTGTCCAGCCTTGACCTTGAATGTTTCCAGGAATGTGACATATACAGTGTCTCTGGGCTACCTGTTCCACTCTTTCACCACCCTCACTGAAAAAATGTCTTCCTTATATCTAGTCTGAATCTATTCTCTTCCAGGTTAAAAACCAGGCCTTACTAAAAAGTTTGACCCCGTCTTTCTTATAGGCCCCCTTTAAGTACTGAAAGGCAGCAATAAGGTCTCTCTGGAGCCTTCTCTTCTATATGCTGAACAACCACAGATTGAGATATTTCTGTCAACATTGATGGAAGTTAGCTTCGAAGAACTTGCAGCATTTACTTACAAATCCCTACTGCTGCAATCCAGTTCTGACCTTCAGAGACACCACTTCTGAAGAGCTCACAGAGCCTTTTTATTTTGTTGAATTTGATGAATGACGCCTGGCTTTCATTTCCCTGACAGACTGTTTATTTTCACCAGGTGTGCTTCAGGGCTGACTCTCTGTTTGTTTGTTTGTTTTTCTCCTTTATTAGAGAGATAGTTCGTTGTCAGTAAAATAACAATTACAGTATCTGAGCATTTATTGCTTGTTCTGGAATGCCAGATGTCAGAATACATCCTACAGAAAAAAGATGGAAACTTTATCTCTTTTTAGTCATAGTAGTCTTGAACACATAAGCCAAAGTAGAATATGGTTTTTTACATTCCATCTGAGTGAATCCTTCAGTAGTAAGCAACTATTTGCATACTCTTTATGTAAGCAAGCTCTAGTTAAACAGCATCCACTAAATCTTGTGCAGTCTATTGCTGACTTGCAAGAATTGCTGGGAACTGTTACACCAATATGATCATCCATCTGGCAGAAAAACACTGTAAACTGCAGTGCCATTAACAATTTTGTGTAGCAGAAGCTTTGATGTGCTGGATCCATTCTGTACCTCAGTGAATTACCCACAGTAGAAGAATAGTATAAACAATTGTAGTCTGAAACACTCTCTTGTACAAACCTGTAGTTACAATTGGTAGTAAGAGACTGTGGGAGGCAGTACCTTTTGATAGAATCTCTCAAAAATATATCAAAATGATTAAACAGATTTCCCAAAGAATTTGAGGACTTCCTAATTCTAGACTGATAATGTGATTTTTAAAAAACAAGCACGCAGCTTGCTGGTTTTCAATACCTAATGGCTTTCTTGAGTGCAGAAAAGTGAAGTTGCCAAATTTGACCTTGGACCAAAATCATAGCTGGAATATGGAACTTGTTTTGTTTTATGTAAACCACAGTGACGAGTCATGTAATTGTCCTTTGTAGGAAGTTATTGAGAAGTCCTTAAACTGATTACAACTGCAGTGGCCCAACATGGATAACAAATTAGTTTAACTCAACTTCAAATTGTTTTGCACTAACAAGCCCTGTGACTAAACTTTATGTGTCATCTGGTTGTCAAACCACACTGGAAGTGTATTAACTTAGATGTGGGCTGGATTTGCCTTCCACAAAGTAGGGGTGGATGCTCCTATGTCCTCTTTAAATTCTTGCAAGCATACTAAGTGTTCTAAGTAGTTCCCTGTAACTCATACAGCCAGTAATGCAGTAGCTCAGTACAGACTGATGTGTTCTCTCCTGCTCCAGGGGCATCCAGGCAGGATTTCAATCTCCAATTTTAAATATTAGCGTGCAACTGTGACCATCCCGTGCAGTTCAGGTTGGTGGGGAGATCATACCTTTGTCCTGATGGGTCCCCAGTCATGCCTCAGGCAGCTGTATTGTGGTCATGTACTGGAAATGTTCAGTGTAATTGACCCCTGGAGAGGGGAGCTTTGTCTTTGCCAGGTGTCAGGCAGAAGTTTAACAGAGCTGTAAAGTCAGGAGTCAGGCAGGTTCTGAGCAAGGAGGCAGCCAGGGCTCTCTGCCTTTGTAAAATGGAGTAGCTGTGGTCACACTATATTGACTATTGCCTCTCAACAATACAATGATGGGTGTGATGCTGTAACTTAAAAATTTTCTACATCTCTTGTTAGAGGTGCCATATTGCTTTCAAACCTTGTGGTGATGTGAATAATATCTCTTATCCAAAACCATGTGCTGCTGAAGCTTGTGGAGTCACAGAAATCTTTAGTGACCCCAAGTTAGAACAAGAAAAACCTGGACTGTAGCTCTCTACCTCAACCAATAATGTTTCCAATTCCTTTAAGTATTTAAGACTATGTTAGAAAGAGAACATAATGGAAGGAGAAATTATGGACTTACAGCCTTCCTGCCACACCACCGCTGGACTGAATGTAGCATTTAGAGGTGATGCAAATTCTTTATTCTTCTTTTAGGGTGACAAGAAAGCTCAGAAAAGTTATACTTGTCTTTCCACTGTTTGGGTTTTTACCACAATCCAAAAATAATAATAAAGGATAAAAAATAACAGTATCACCTGATTGAAAGATTCTTAAGAAAGGCACTGGAGACAGCTCATTTTTTTCATTGTAGAATCAGTGAGAGAAGATAGAAATGTAACTGATAGAGAAATAATTTAGCCATTTTAAGTAAATGCTGTTCTAGCTTTGGACAGCCTTAGGACTCTGCAATAAAAATGCTTTAATGTGAACACCTATTGTGGTTTTATTATTAAGAATAATAAGTAGTATCCTGACATGTCATTGTATTTGTCATTTGATGGTTTTATACTCCTCTCTTTCTGTTTTGAGGCACAACTGTCATAATATCCAAGCAGGCCCCATAACAAATAGAGAACAAGAATTATGTGAAAATAACTTTGTACATAACGGTTAAAACTGACGCTGTACAGTATGATGAGACTGTGAATGCCTCAGTTATGAGTAACACTTTGTATGAGTTCACACTCAGGTAGGTAAGTGTTGTCCTGGTTTTGGCTGGGACAAAGTTTGTTTTCTTTTTAGTCACTGGTACATTGCTGTGATTTGGTTTCACTATGAGGGTAATGTTGTAACACACTGGTGTTTTGGTTGTTGCCTTGCAATGCTTGCCCCAGGTCAAGGACTTTCGAGTGTCTCAAGCTGTGTCCCTGAGGATCTGCACAAGAAGATGGGAGGGAACATGGCCAGAACAGCCATGAACTGGCTATAGGGATATTCCTTCCATACCATAAAACATCATGCCCAGTATATAAACATGGGAAATTGGCCAGGAGGGGTCAGTGGCTGCTAGGGAATGAGGTGGGCGTTGGTCTGTGAGTGGTGAGCAACTGTACTGAGCATCACCTGTTTTCCTGGGTTTTATTTTTTTCCCATTACAATTAGTAGTAGTAGTAGTAGTAGTATATTTTGCTATCATCAGTATTATTATATTTTACTTAATTTCAGTTATTAAACTGTTCTTGTCTCAACCTACAAGGCTTTTTCCTTCCCTCATTCTCGCCATCCCATGGCTGCGTGGTGCTGAGCTGCCAGCTGGGGTTAAACCACAACAGTGTATATGGAGCAACATTTTACTTTATCACACAAAAAAAATTTCTTATCTAAGAACATGGATTTCCCATTAACCCCTTCTGGATTTGAAATAGGAGTCCTTCTCTCTCTCTTTTTAAAATCACTTCATTTCATAGTGGTGGTTTCTTGTAACTGAGGTGATCTGATACTGCATGTTGAAGTGCAGGTCTCTCTTGCTTTCAGAAAACTCTTGATTACATTGTAGAAGTCAGTCATAGCAAGAAACATTTCTATGTTAAGAGCCTGGTTAGCTGCTCTCTAAAAAAGCCATTTTCCCTGATTGTTCTGGGACTTCTTAAGGCAGACTTGAATTGATTCTCTTTTCTGGACAAGGGTTCAGTGAAGGGTTTTGCAAACTTGGGGAGTGCATTGAATGCCTGGCAGTCCCAAAATGCTGCAAGTTCAGACTCATCTCAGGAGATGCTCCTCTCTCTGTAGATGTAAATGTTCTTGTCAGCATGTCTGTGGGTGTAAGTCAGGACCTTTCTAAAGTCCCGGCATTGTGGTACTTTTTAACTTCTTTCATCACTTCTCCAGGTAAACTTTTTGCAGTGGTAAGAGTGGTGCTTTAAAGCTTGATGAAATTATCTGTGGTGAATCTAAAAACTTAGAGTGGGAAGTGGCAGTGTTTCTTTTTAACAGCTTTGTACCATTTGGGAACACTGACAGAACAAACCATTAAGAGCTGTCTTTGTGTTGACCACTTTTGTGACAGCAGAGTAGTTTTCTTGTCTCTTACAGCAGTCCTGTAGCAACTCTGCTGCTACCCAGCCACTCTGTAACAGCAAGAGGCTCTTGGCTAGCAAAGAGGAGGTGCTTTCCAGTACTGGGGAAGTTACTCTGACAAAGGTGTTTGTCTGCGGAGTTGTAGGAATGTGATTTACTTTGATCACATAGTGTTTATCCCAAGTCTGGAACGATATCCCGTTAGTTACTGTGCTTGGGTAGAGACCAAAACCTGGTGCCTATCTCTAGAAGTAACAGCTTTTTATTAGTCTTCCTTTCTCAGATCTTTTATTGCCCTTGCTGTAAAGCTGTTCCTGTGGAGACTGTGCCAGTGGTCTAATTGTGCTTGCGGGTGGGAGGAAACCAATAGCATTTTTTCCATGTGTCCTGACAGTGCTTGAGAAACAGTACTGGCTTAGAGGTCAGGATTGCAGAAGACATTAAAGGTGTTCCAAGAATTACAAGTGAACTGACACAGGCATATCCTACACCTATAATTAATGGTCCCTGTGAATCAGGCAGAATATATGTGTAAAAATCCTTGACGGCTGTTCTGACTAGTGCAATGTGATATGCAGCATGTTGCCCTTCAGAAGTAATCCAAAATTGGACTTGACATTACTGCTTTTTGGGCTCTTTTTCACACATTGTCTCTTCCAGGACTTTGCAGAAGCACCATTCCTTGGAGAAATGTGTTGCTTTCCTCAAACACAGTATCCCAGTCATTTACACCTCTTCTCTTTCTCCTTCTCATTTCCTGTATTTGAAAATGTTGGAACAACTTTCTCACAAGTAAGACCTGAGACATGGCCTAAAGCCAGCAGAATCCTTAAAATGCCTAGAAGTGAAACTTAAATCTACATAGAATTGCCATAGTCATTAAAAATTTAACCAGACATCTCTTTCCCACTGCTTTTCATCATTTTCCCTGTTGAGAGAACCAAGTCATTTAGAAGTGTAGAACAGGTTAGAAACAGCAGAGGAAATCCTTTCCAGCTTCTCTGGCTTGTGCCAATGGACACATAGAATTCATGAGGACGGAAATAATTTTGTCTCTCCTCTGATTTCTGAGAAACCAGCTTATGCTTTTACTTTTCAGAAAGAGTGAATGAATTCTGGAAGTCTTCTTGTCTTTTTAGATTGAACAAACCCTTATGCAGCAGATGTACTATGTTAGTAGAGCTGGTGGGGTTTTGCCAAAAGAACTTCTGGCTCCATAATGTTGCCATGTTGATGTCAGTGATGTTTCCTCAAACATCATTTGACACTGAGGCTAGTTAGTAAGGAGTTATGACAACTCGTGCCCATGCTGCTAGGGGTTCTTACTCCAAAGGACAGGGTGACTGTGTTCATGCCACCTGTGGGAAATAGCCCCCAGTCTCTGCTCATTCCTGAAGTATACCTGGAAGTTTCTGAGGAACTGTTGAGTGGCCCAGGCCAGTATCATCTCATGAAATCTCAGGGGTGATTTGATAGTACAACTGAGTTACAGCAGCTGGACCTTGGTGGCACTGGTTAATTTAATGGAGTGGACAGCAGTAGAGAATGGATGTTCTTGGAACCAGATGCAGTCCTCATTTCAGAATGTGTGACATCAGGTGAGCTTCAAAGGGCTGAAAAATCCCTCATTACAAGCCTAATAGCTGCCATCCTTCTGCCTTTCTAACCTTGCTACTTATAGCATTTTCTTTAGAGAAATCAAATGTCTGGATGATGCTGCTGCTGAGGGATACTGCAGGTGGTGTACACTTGTATCTAAACAATTTTGAGGGAGGTTCCATGTAGGTAGGTATGTTTGCACCTGACTCCTTGGTTTGCGCATTTCAATTGAATACATCCATATACAAATTATGTAAGACTCTTGTATTCAGTACCTGCTAGTTGTGACCTTGCCTGAAGTTCAGGCAGCCTGGTTTGCAGCTCTGTACCTTCATGGAATAGAATCATAGTCACTGTGGTTAGAAGGCACCTCTGGAGGTTATCTTGTCCAACCTCCTGCTCAAAGCAGGGGCCTCTAGAGCAGATTGTCCAGGGCTGTGTCCTGCCTCCTGTGTCCTTGGAGTTGTATCTCCAAGAATAGAAACTCAGCAACTTTTCTGAACATTTGTTCCAGTGTTTGAGCACACTCAAAAAAGGTTCTCTACATTTAAATGGAATTTCCTGTGTTTCAGTTTGTGGCCATTGTCTCTTTATTCCTTATGTCAGGTGTTTACACATGTTGGAAAGCTCCCCTTGAGCCTTCTCTTCTCCTGGCTGAGCAATATCAACTCTCTCAGCCTTTCCTTAACTTACAGATGCCCCAATCTATTAATCATCTTTGTGGTCCTTTGTTGGACTTGCTCCAATATGTCTATGTCTCTCTTGTACTGGGGATTTCAGAACAGGACACAGTATTCTAGATGTGGCCTCACCCTCACCAGGGTCAAGTAGAAGCAAAGGATCACCTCCTCTGACCTGCTGGAAATGCTGTCCTCCTGCAGCCCAGGAAGCTGCTTACCTTCTTTGCTGAAAGGGCACATTGCTGGCTTACATTCAGCTTGATATTCACCAGGATCCCAGGTCTTTTCTTGCTCACTGAATAACAAAAATGTTTCTTACACCGTTAGGAATAGATCTTATGTGATCTCATCCTTACTGTTTAAGTAGGACATGGCTGCTGAGAGCAGATACAAGGTCTTGAGGCCATGTCTGGGAGTGCCCATGCCTTGCTGTATGTTGCAGAAAGAATCTTGGCTTGCCCATCTTCAAAGATCATCAGAAAATTGCTTGGGAGCAGACTGGAAATAACTTGATTTAGATCAGCTTCTTATGCAACTGTGCTGCAGAATTTGTAATTGATACTTCAATCTATAGACAGCTGTGATCCTACTTACCATCCAGCTGATTTAATTCAGCGGTATTGACAGGAATTCATACTGTCAGTGCTCACATATGGCTTAACCAGGGAAGCTTTGCAGTGTGAGAAAACTGGAAAAAAGAATTTGTTCCAGTGGGAAGAAAACAGAAAAAAAATTGTGAGGAAAACCAAGCAAAACGTGTATGACAAAGATGACTCAAAGGAGAACATTACAAAAAAATATAAGTGAATTGAGGGAAGAGTATTTACATATCTGGATATTTGATTTAGAATTTAAATCTGGAAGATGAAGTAAATAATTTTTGAGTATCTGTTGTCACTTTTTTTGGTTTGTACTGCTGCTATTCAGCTCTTGCTATGTGAACATTGTTACTTGCTGGAGTTTCATAAGACATGTGTCTACAACCCAGGAAAGAGAGTTAAGCCCAAATATTTATTTATCACATAGAAACAAGAAATTGTGTTTTGTGCATAACCAAAATCACATTTGAAACTAACCCTAAAATGATTTGGCCTTTGTGTTGAAGACTGAGTGCAAGGTAATGAATGGAGATGAAGATAAACAATTTAGTACTTGACTGAGGATTCAATTTGTGGCTCAGTGCTAGTACTCAGAAAACATTCTCTAGATTCTTGTGGTTTAGAAAAGTTTTGCCAGGCTGAAAATGTTTTTCTTCTCTGTCTTCTTTGTATGTGTGTGTATAAACCAGTGGAAAAATGATTTCGCATATTTGTGTCTGAGCTCTGATATGAGTGAAAGCATCTTCATTCAACCTGTCAGAATAGTCCCTCTTGCATCAGTAAAGTGTCTCACCTTGCACTTAACCACTGTATCACTGGTTCCTAATGCTATTCTGTGGGTAAAAGCACTGTGCTTCAACAGTGACATCTGCCCTTTGGGTCTGCTTAGAGGGTTAGTCTGCAGTATTACTGCAGGAAATTTCCATGATGATAGTTTCCAGTCTTCTCCTCTATATAAATTACTACAGGCAAATTGTCGATAAGGGTTATAATACGTTCACTAGCCACAGTTGTTGCTTTTTCTCTAATCTGATTTTATTGGTTGATTAGTGTTTGTTCAACTCAGTGCCTCTTTAAAGAAAGACTTAAAGGTGGATCATGTCATGCATTCAAATGTGTCCTCTCCATCTACTCTTTCTTAAAAACAAGGTGTAACTGAAGATTCATACATAATACAGTGATTTAATGTTTGCTGTTCTCTCTGAAAGGAAAAATTTAGTTTATAGTAGAAAGAAAACCCACTGAAGCTATCAGAAAGACAATTTAATATAAAGCAAAAAATCACCCCGTATTACCTGAGGTTTGGGAGTTTACTGATACTTTTTTTGATTTATATGAATTTCCTTTTCTTCCTTTTACTCTGTCACACACTTTTTTCCCAAGGCCTTTTTGAATGTTAGATCTAATGCAGAGATAAAGAGCCCTCCAGTACTGCTGCCTCCCTCTTGTGCAGACCCCAATAACCTCAGCTCCTCTGAGCAGTCTCTTCCAAAACTTCCATTTCAAGACCATAAGGACCTGAGAATCACCCATTTCACTGCTAGGTGGCTCTGATTGTGAATTAGCCTCATCATTTAATGAGTGTCTCATTTTAATTAGTTTGATTTACCTTGCAGCACTTCTTTCTTGTTTTGCCCCTTCCTGCTAAATCAAATCACATTGGAAATGGCAGAATTATTCTGCCATTTTAAAATGTTGGTGAGATTCCTCTCACAAGCAGCTCCAAGTATTGCTATAGTCACTGGAAGCCATCCACTGACCTTAGGCTCAGCTGTAGCTAAAATTAGCCAACTCTGGTTTTGTTAATTAGTTGCTAAATTACAAGCTTTTTGAGAATGAGAGAGTATTTTGTCCCAAGCTCTTTTTTAGACATCTGCTGCTGAACAGCCAGAGTGAGTGACACACACAGATCCCATTATGCCTAACTCAGGACCTAGGTGTGATGCTCTGGATTGAAAAGTGAACTCCTAAATTATCATCCAGAACAGTCCCTTGTGTGGTTTCTGAAAAAGCCTGGAGGCACCTGATCATCCCATTTCCCTTTTTATTTTAGCCATGATTTACCTCAGTGCCTGCAGTTGATTCTTTATGCATGCCCAAAATGGTCCCAATGTGAGCAGAAAAGCAGAAAGGAAAATAAGTCTGGTTTCCCCTTCAAGCTGATGGCTTTCAAATCCTGCCTCCAAACTATCCACCTGGGCAGTTGGCCCTTTCCCTAGCACGTAGGAAAGGGAGGGCTGGAGTGGGTTCTCTGTGTCTGGTCTTGGAAAGAGGCTGGAAGTTGACAGAGGTTGGAGCCCTTGCACCCTGCATACAGATTCCCAAGTGTATCACAGCAAGGTCAGTGCAGCCTCAGCTTGGCAGAACTGGGGGCCAGCCCCCTGGCCTGGAGCAGGAACTGGGCCTCACAGCACGTTCCACTGGTAGTTTGAAGATGACCTGTCTCCCTCTTTTTGGAAGAGCTCCCTTGCTCCTAGCTATAGCAGTTATTTTTATAAAAAAGGTCACACAACATTTTCCTGCACTTTGTAGTGGAAAATGAGCTTTTATTTTTGCTTGGGAGAATGAGACCCAAAGCTAGAGCCAGGGGCTGGGCTGCACGTTCCATCTGGGCCACAGTGCTAGGCTGCTGCCTCTGGTAAGACTCCTGCACATCAGAGTTGCATCATTATTATTAATATTATTGTTATTGTTGAGCAAAATATTTGTGGTACAGAGGACAGAATTAAAAAAAAATAAGGTCTGGATTATGTTATAGGGATGAGTTGCATACAATAATTTGTTGCTTAGGTATCTGGTTTTTTTCTGATCCAAAATGACTGTTGTCTCACAGTGTTATACAGGTCAAGTGTAACTATTAAATAGGAGGAATAAACCAGCAGAATAAAATCCTTATGTCCTGATTCTCCTCACAGCTACTGTAATAAAGGCTGGAAGAAATGCAAAGGAGTTCTGCAAAGTTTGGTGTACTACTGAGCCAGCAATGCAGCAACAGATTAGTGCCTGTGTCTGCAAGACTGTGCATATAATTGAGTAGAGGTAACTTCTACAACAGGAAAATTATCTTTCTCTTGGTTATAAAATGGGCAGCATAGACAGTAAGTTCAAGGCCCATCAGAGGTGGTGTGTGCAGCTTGACAGGTGCCAGGCTTCTAATTAAAAGCCCACAAAGAGAAATGCTAGAGCAAAACATGCATCTGGATAGATGTGGCAGGTTCCTCCTTGAGGTGAGGAGAGTCGAAGCAGTCTACAGTGCTTAACCTATGAGCATGTTGCTTTTAATTTTCCATTTTTATTAGTATGAATTATTAACTTCATGAATATTAACACAAAACCTTTCTCAATTTAATTTTTTATTAAAAAAATGAAGGATGAAGCTGGTATGGGTGTGGAAGAAAGCATCACTGAAAGCTGCTTGGAGATAATGTGGAACAGGAGGGAGTTAGGGATACAGACTGGGAAGTGTTTTAATACTGTATGTACCTCAGCATTGGGATATGAAAACTTATTTTAATATTTAATAAAATTTTAATTTTTCTCTTTTTCTTTTAAACAAAGCAGTGATTTGAAAATCTTATTAGAAAATGTAAGTTCTCAAATTCTGGTGTGCTGGAGCTTTGATGGCCCACAGACCTTCCGCAATGCAGTACAGTAAGCTGTCTGTGCACATTATATCGGTCCTCCTTGCTTCCCACGGGTTTGGCATTAAAAGAAACTCAGAAAATGAATTAAACATGCTTCGAATACTTCTTCTTTGTGTAGGTTTTTGCCTAAATGCTGTATGGCAGTTAGAGTAATGAGGAGGAAGAGGGAATGGCTTTCCCCAGCAGAATGAGTCAGATGGCCCCCAAGATCTCCTTCCAAGGCATGACTGTGGTGGGTTGATCTTCACTTGACACCAGGTGTCCCCCAAGCCTCTCTGTCACTCCTCTCCTCAGCAGGGCGGGGGAAGCAAGTAAGATGGAAAAAACCTCGTAGGCTGAGATACAGGCAGTTTACTAAAATGTGATGCTCAAGCAGAGGAAAAACTCTTAAGATTTTATTCTCTACTTCCCATTAGGAAGTGATGTCTGGCCACTTCCTGGGAAGCCGGACTTCAGCACATGTAGTGGTTTCTCTGGGAGGCTAACATTGTAAAATAATGAATGTCCTCCCTTCCTCTTCCTATTTCTTAGCTTTTATATCTGAGCATATGTCATGTGGAATGGAATATCACTTTGCTCAGTTTGTGTCAGCTGTCCTGGCTATGTCCTCTCCCAAGATTTTGCACATCCCAAGCCTGCTGGCGTGGGGGCAAATGTTGGAAAGGCAGCCTGGATGCTGTGGGGGCACTGCTCAGCAGTAGCCAAAACCTGTGTGTTCTCAGTGGCTTCCCAGCTACTGCTACAAAGCACAGGCTCTGAGGGCTGCTGAGGAGAAAATGAGCTCTGCCTCAGCCAGACCCAATGCTTGAAAACAGTGGAAGATTTTGCTTATAAATGGATTGTCTTCAGTGTGATTTCAGGGATTTCCCAGTTCCACTTGGGTTGGTCACTTCAAGAATGAGTGTTGGGGTCTTTTGGTATGCGTTTTTGTGTGGTTATTTTTCTTGTGGTAATAAATGATCCCTTTTTTCTGCAAGAAATATGATTTTTGTAAGGTCCACCATTAGGAGTTACAGAAAAGGTTCTTGTTTTAGTTTGCTTTAAAGACTTCAGTCAATTCTAATGCTTTCTAAATTGTCTTTCCCTTTCCAAATCTGTTCTGTGTAGAAGCTGTGCATTATAATATATGAATGTATGTTTACTCTTGAATAAATTAACAAGACTCTTGCCAGCAAGTATGATCTAATGTGAGTTTTTTTTCAAATTAATAAAGAAATGGGATATATAATGCATAATGTGTTGCACAGGGAGCAACACTATATTAACTAGAAATTGAAGAACTGCA
The DNA here is from genome assembly GCF_000691975.1 of Corvus brachyrhynchos. Lineage (NCBI taxonomy): Eukaryota > Metazoa > Chordata > Aves > Passeriformes > Corvidae > Corvus > Corvus brachyrhynchos. Next base: position 5,756,846 of record NW_008246058.1, read on the forward strand.
TGTCCTGCTGATGGTGAACAAACTCAAGGGTGTTGAGAGATTCACTCACTCCATCACGAACAGGAAAGACCTTGAGTATGTTTATTTGAATAGGGGGACCATAAATCTAGCACACAGGTACCAACAAACAATAGTCCTGGGGTTTTTTCTTAAAAAATATGATGTGCAATATAATAAAAGCTCATTATTACACGTCTGTATTATCTTTATATATAGCTGTAGATAATATATAATTTTGTATGTCCAGGAAGTAGGTTGGCAGATGTATAGACAACAAACAATGTGGATTTATAGACTGCCTGCTAAAGGATTACATTTATCCTTAATTTACTTTGTGGATCCTATTGTGTCCTTCCTGAGAGCACTAAAAATGGTTGTCTCACATTTTACGGTACGCTTGAAAAGTGCTGTAATATGATTTGTGCCTGAATTTATATTTCAGAAGGGAATTCAAGTTATCACTATTTCCTCCTATTAAAATCATCAGGTGCTGAATATGTTCATCTGAAAAACAGGACCATCTAACAGTCTTTTACTCAAGACTTGTAAGAAATCAATATAGTTCCCATCAGTACAGTAAATTACCAACTGAACCCCTTCCAGTAATCATGATACACAGTCTCTCATTAACCCTTTCCCTTCTCTGTATTGAGATTTGTATTCTAATGTTGTCTTAGAATAAAAATGTTTTTGAATGTATCTGTAAATCATTAGACACTAGAGTAATTAATTCAAAATTTTATAACTAGGGCTCTTATGTATCTGTAGCAAGTCTGTTTCATACCTTTATTGATGATCTGGACGAAAGGATTGAGGACATTCTCAGTAGGTTTGCAGACAGCACCAAGCTGGGTGGGAGTGTTGATCTGCTGGAGGACAGGAAGGCTCTATAAAGAGATCTGGACGGGCTGGATTGATGGTCCAAGCCCAAGTGTATGGTTCAAGAAGGCGAAGTGCCAGGTCCTGCACATGGGTCACAACAACCCTACCAGCGAAGGTTTATATTGGATATTAGGAAAAATTTCTTCCCAAAAAGGTTTCTCAAGCACTGGAATAGGCTGCCTAGGGAAGTAGTGGAGTCACCATCCCTGGAGGTATTTAAAAGGCATGTGGCTGTGTCTCTTAGGGCATGGTTTAGTGCTGGGTTAACGGTTGATCTGAGAGGTCTTTTCCAACCTAAACGATTCTATAATATAAGGATGCATGGTGCTCCCACACAAAGTATGCAGTTGAATACTTCCTTGGAAATGTGTGGGTAAGTCAAGGAGCAGGAATTGCTTGCTTTATTTGTGGGAGGAGTTGGGTGTCAGGAGAATTTCACTTCTGGAGAGGGATTTTTGTCTTCAGCATTAATTTTCAAGGTACCTGGACTCTTTTGAGTTACTTGGCTAGAAGTATCTACCAGGGACAAATAAGCATAATTTTAAATTGCAGTTCCTAAATTGAATATTCCAGATCCATGCTCTGTTAACTCACTATCTTTCAGTATTTTTACATGACTTCACCATTACTGCAGGTTTTTTAGTTTTGTTCAGTAGAATAAATCCAACACGGTTGTGACTGAGCTGTTGGACATGCTTGAGCCTGTGTAAAGGGCATAGGAGCCTCAAAGATAGTGGCCTGGGGAGAAGCAGCTGGGAGTAGCTAGCTGAGAGGCATCCTTGTGAAGAGCCAAGGAAAACTGAGTGTCAGAAAGATATCTCCTGACTTGAAATTTCAGAGACCATCGTTGAACAGGAGAGATACATAGCTCAAAGAACTGTATCAGAATTAAGAGAATAGAAAATGACAGTGGTATATGATGGAATATAGAGGAAGTTGCGAAAGGCAGCACTCAGGTGAGAGGAAGTTACACCAAACGAAATAATCTGAGTTAAATAGCTTCACAGATGCAACACTGACATCTTAATAAGTTTGTCAGAAATAAATTTAGAAACAAAGCCATGTTTTGTTTGTTACTAGTATTATATTTGATAATGCAGCTAAGTTAAAGATTCTGTTGAGTTACTTTTCTTTCATATTCTGTTCATGCTTGTGGTTCCGAAGTGTGGAGGAAGAACAGGATGGTGCAAGAAAACTGTGACCTGAGAGGGGTTTTATGGAAATAAGCTTGTTTTACTGTAGATTTATTGGCAGAAGTAAAATTGGTCATGGCTTCCTCTTGTCAGAACTATAAACAGACATGATGTTGAGACAAGGGATACAGATACTATTCAGAAAGTGCCTTTGTTTACATAGCTGCTGTTTTGGGTTTGATCGGACATGTATTGACCAGTAGGACAGTGTTTTCTTTGAGAAACTGTATTATAGAGCAGGTCTCATCCAGATCCAGCAAATAATGAATGAGAAAGAGACAGAGAATTGTCTTTGATGGTGCTAACAAATAAAAGCCTATCCAAAGCTAATTTGATACAAGAGCAGATTGATACATGAGCCTTCCTATGCTTCCACTGGAGACATACTGGAGTACTGGAGTCATAGGCTTCTTCCATTCATGTTTTTTACCAGAAGGTAATTCCTATGGCCTCATGGAGGTTTACTGCTTTTGTTAACAGGATGAGAAAGCAAAAGAACGCTGGCTCAGATGTTGGAGAACTTCCTCAGTTGGAGATGTTTAATATCCTTAAAGGTTTTGCTCCTCCTGGTCCCTATCATTTGAGACTGTTGTTCCTTCTTCTTTATTTCTTTACCAGTATCCCTTGTGTTTCCTATCTGTTTAAGCTGGTCCCCATCTGAGATTTGTTCGTCGGATCAGAAGTACCAGGCACATGCCAATAGCAATTTTGGGAGCTAATCTCCTTTGCCTAGGCTGGCAGCTGCCCTTATGCTAGCAGGTAGATCAGTAAGGTGTTTTCTGCCATGGTGAGTCTGATGAAAAATGAATCCATTTTTACTTTTAAAGCAAGTAATTCTTCCCTGATTAGTGACATATTAGATATCTGAAGGGGGACAAAGAGGATGGTAATGCAAGCTGCAGTTTACCAAGAGTCTGCATTAGTCTTAGGGCTAAAATGATTAGTAAGACAAATCAGTTCTAAATGCTTTTGCAAGAAAAGCTGTAGATTTACCACAAAGCATTGTTGACAAAGTGGGTGATGTGTCTGGTTGACTAGTGATGAGACAGGCATGAGAAGGAGAGACGGGCTCTTAAATTCTCATGGGAAAAGCAGAAAATGTAGGACCGTAGAAGATCTGATAGATTATCCAGAAAAGCATCATGAAGTCATACCAAGTTTGCTCTGAAAACTGGATTGATTTCTGATTTGTGCTGTTTCTTTTAAAAAATAATCTGTGAACTCAGTGTCCTCAATTTTATTCATATCCATTTGTTCTCTTTTCAAATCAGTTCCCTAGTTTAATAGTTCTTCTCTTTTCCCAGTGTTCATCTCCCTCCACTGCCATCATAAGGCCATTCTCATTCTGTAGGTGACTGTTCTTTTTCTCGCCTCCTCTCATAATTTTGCCATTCCTCACTATGAAATCATACCTTCCTTCTGCCTGTTCTTGTTTGCATTCTTTCTTGAGTATATGATGAGTGTTTTATACCTGTGTCTCACCAGCACCTGAACAATGATATTTATGTCTGTGTCTCTGTCATGGAAATTTCTTTCGTGATGTGTCCAAGGAGGCTTGTTTTTAAGCACTGAAGTCAAGAGAAGCCAACAATCAGCCTGTATAAGCAAGAGGAAAGCTGTGACCAGACTATTTCAAGTAAACACAAAAGCACCACGTTTAAAAAACTAGATAAGCACACTATAATCCATTAACTAAGAATAAAACGGCATTTGCAGCATTTAAGTATAAACTTGATAAATTCTTCATCTTGCATAATCTAGGGGCTTAGTGAATCTCATTTTCATGTTTTTTCAGGTTTTGCTGATAAGTAAACTGAACATCTTGTCTTGATAATCAGGTATACCTTTTATATTGTACTCAGAAGACAAGGTCACCTCTCTTGGCCATATTTCACACCATCATTTGTTCCCACTAGTGGTTTATCATTTTCATCAGCTTTAAATTACTCATACTTTTCTTCAGGGTTTTGTGTCATATCAGCCTCTTACTAGCTATCTGCTCATTTCCCTGGATTTCTTAAGTTCTTTGTACACGTTTAATAAGCCTTTTCTCACCTGTCCATTTGCCTGTGTCACAAGTGTTCTTTCAAGGCTTCTTGCGAGGTATCCCTCCGTGTCTCTGAACTTGCAGTGGGGGAAAGAGCAGTAGGATACACCAGTGCAGGGAGGTCTGAGCATTTCTGATTAGGTAGAGCAGTCTGTGCCGCTTTCCTTGCTCAAGGGCCAATGCCAGCCTCATTGGACCAATGCTTATACTCATGCTAATGTTCTGTGGCATGCAATGTTTCTCCCTCCATTCAAATGTTCATCTAATCCCAGCTTGATCAAATGAGATCTGCAGCAGCTAAGTTATATTAAAAAGAATTAGGCCATCAATCTATTATTAAGCTGGAAAGTAGTTTATATTTTGTGTTTGCCCTCAGGGTGTCTCAGAACATTCCATGGCTGATCTCCCCTGAGTATGAGAGGGCTGGGGTTTAGGTGCTAAAAGATGTGTACAGATACTGAGGGAGTTGTGGAGTTTTGTTTAAAACATTTGATTTCCAGCCTTGCAACTAGCTTGAACAAGGCCTAGGTGTTTGTCACTGGGACCTTTATGGTTCTGTTGGGTTAGGTGCTTTTGAAAAAAATGTCCTGTTCTCTTCTAGGCAGGTAGCTCCTACATCTAAGAGGTTGTGCCTGTTCTGTAGTGTTGGGAAATTTTCCTGCAATGGTAGTTAAGTTCATTCTACTTGTGTCTTAGAAAAGATCAGTGTATGCTTTTAGAAAATGTTGCTTTTGTCACATTCTGCTTTTGATAATATATCTGCACTCTCTGAAAATTAAAAATCTACCCCCAATTTTTACTGTATAGCTGGTCTCTGTTTAAACCATGTTGCTTGATAAAATGACCATCTTTTGTGTATTCTTATTAATTTCCTTTGTTAAGCTTAGTTTTTTTAAAGAAAATAGATCTTTAGATTAAGATCCTTCATGCAAGTTATTTCACAGAACAGAGGATGTTGGAAGGCACCTCTGGCAATTATCTACTCAAAGCAGGGACAGTACAGCTCAGGACCTTGTCAAACAGGTTTTGAATGCTTCCAAAGAGAGAGACTCCACAAATTCTCTGGACAGTTGGTTTTGATGTTCAATAACACAGAGCTCTTAGCACGAAATGATTGCTCTTTCAGATATGCATAATACAGGAAGCAAGACAGGGAAGTATCCAAAATCATTAGCTGATTGTCAGATCTTGGCCTTAGTGACTAATTGGCTTTAGTGACTGGTCCAGGCGCTAAAAATATAATTTCAAAGGCATGATTAGTATCGGAATGAAAATTATTCCAGTTCTGTCTTGGATGTTGTTGTTTTAAGTGTCGAAGGGGAAGAAGGTATGGGGAGGATTGAATTTTCATATTCGGGTCACTTACTGCATTCTTGAAATGCTGCATTTGGATGTTTGCTTTCTCACCTCATCACTGCCACAGCATGTCACTTTGGATTTGGTGCAAGAAAGAGTTAATTTAAGGCAAACTGTGCAAGCTGCTATAGATAGTATGAGTCAATAGCATCATGCTTGGAGCCTAAGCCACAAAGGAACTGACATGCCAAGAGCTGAAAAGAGACATCTCTGTTTTGTGCACACTCAACTTCCAAAGGCAGTGGCTGGGGTAGAAAAACTGAATATGAGCTAAAGAGTTGCCCGGAGGAAGGAAAGAGTAATGACTATATCCATGGCCAAAAAGAGGTGGAGGCCACTGGATGACATGCATGGCCTCTGTCTGTCTTTCAGATTACTGTTGCTGACTCCCTGCCCTAAGATGACACGTGTTGGCACTCTTTAAACTGGTGTCTTGTATTTTTATTTGCTTTCAGTTGCTAATTTGACAGTACAGACCATACTCTTGAACTGTTGTACGTCCTTTATAAATTGCTTTAAGATGTTTTAGTGTGATAAGACAATATAAAAATTGAAGTCATTATTGCTGCCTTTATCACCAGGGGAATTGGACAGCTGGCATTGATCTGCAAGAGACTTAATTTCCATAGTTTGTTATTGCATTAACCCTTAGAATTCTTCTTGCTTGCGATTTCAAAGAAAGGTTTCCTCATCAAAGGTCATCCTCTGTATCGTGTAGGGTTTGAGAGACACAGAAGGGCAGAAAATCTATGAATGCTGTCATTTTTGTCTGATCAATAACATTATACTTTATTAATAGTAATATCCCAGTATTTTGCATTGCATCATATCAAGATCCTATGGAACTTCTTGTGAGTGAAATCTAGCAGTTTGTGAAAGGCGTGATGCTAACTCCTTGGTTTGGGGCAGATATTCTGTGGCCCTTTAAATTTTTGGCATTTATCTTAATTTTTTTAATTAAAATAATTATAAAAATTCTGTACTCCTTGCTATTTTGTAAGGAAGAGATGGAATAAGGGCCTTATTTTGCTGTGTTGAGTAACACTTTCTGATGAGCTAAATTGTACCATTCATCCAAAAGCCACAGTAATGGTAGCACAGAGGTTGCTGTGTTGCAGAGGGAATGACTTGCTCTTTGCTATCTTCTGGTTTCAGAATAAGGCCTGAGAAGTCAAAGAAGGGATTTTTAACAATTAAAAACTAGAGGAGGTAAAAAGTTGAAGCTGTTTAAAAAAGTGAACCAAACATGTAATTTTCAAGGAAGCATCAATGCAACTCCAGTTTGATTTGTTGGTATTGGCCAGGGCACCTTTAGATAGCAAATGTGTGTAGTGGGAATCAAGAGTCAGTAGAGGGCTGCAAGACATTCCTCCCTGTACTCCCTCACACCAGTGGTGAAGACCAAAGAAAGTAAGTTTTGGTTTTCTTCCTAGGGTAAAATTCTGCTTGATGCCTTGGTTCTCTGCTTGGTCCAAATACTTCCGTAGTGTTTGCTCAGCTAGTGTACAGCCTTGCTCCTGTTTATTTATAGCACAGCCATGCCCAAAAGATGGAGTCAGAGTTCCACTAGCAAAATTGGTAGAATGTAGATTGTTTGATTTTTTTAACATCTACAATCTGCCTGGGACTGTGTTTCAACATTAATGTAATACTAAAGATAAGTCACAAACTGGGAGTGAATGCCTGGAAAGACCGTAGGCTCCTTATACTTGGGCATGTGTCTTTTTATAGTCTGACAAAATATTTTTCAGGAATGATTTAGATATAATTGATAGAAATCTCTGGGGATTTTTTTCCAATTTTGCTGTGATAGTTTGCTGTTGAGAGGGATTTGGAAGGCTGAATCATGAAGTACAGCACCATCCTGGGAAATGATGCTGCTAAACTATAGACATATCTGAATTGCAACAATATTAATCCTTGTTATATTTTAAATTGATTTTATTTGTA
>NW_008246058.1:5764342-5766452 GCF_000691975.1 Corvus brachyrhynchos
TTAGGCACCTATGTCAGCTATAGACTTAGGTGTTATCCTACCCATGGGAAACCCACTGGAACTAAAGCACAGTAATTGGTTGTCTAAAATGGCACAAGATACCTGTTTTACATGCCTGTATCTCTCACAAAGTACCAAAATAATACGGAAAAAGAATAGAAAAGGGAGGAGTGGCACATAAATCTCTAACAGTATGGAAGTACCTAACTGATGGAACAATATCCTTTCAGAATGAGGTATTTCAGGGCTGAGAATTTTTTCTGTAGCAAATTATCATGTCAGGGTGAGCCTATTGCACTAATGGAAATCCTTGGGTGATTTTTCTTTTTGGCTTTTGCATTCAGGCCGTGCTTTGCTGAGACTTACTGACAAAAAGCTTGAACGAATGGGCATTGCCCAGGAAAGCCTGCGACAGCACATTCTGCAGCAAGTCCTTCAGCTGAAGGTGAGAGAAGAAGTCCGAAACCTCCAGCTGCTTACACAAGGTATGAAAAATAATTTTGGTATGGACAGTTACTGAGATCAGATAGGAGAAGTTTGCCTGAGGGCATAAAAGGTGACTTGATGTTCTTCTACAAGAAATGGTGCGTGAAAATGTCTCATGGATTCCACATGCTCTCCAGGGGGGGAGAAAAGGTAAAATAATGCATAAATAAATAGAGATGTTTAGCTGCCTGTTTTGTGTGACGAATAGGCTCCATCTACAATTTGATGGTAGTCTTTCTTAACTGTCTGCTTACTAAGATGAAAATAATTATGTATAAAAGGCACGGGTGGAGGACTTACTGTCTTTAAAAGCATTGTACATTTTGCATTAATTGTTTACTTTCAGTGTTAGGTAAAAGTAATTTCTGTAACCTGTTTTATGGTATCACGTTGGGCGCCAAATGTGGAAGGTATCTTTTCAGCTTTATACCGGCTAGCGCTTGTATTTCAATGCCTTAGAAAGCCTCGAGCAGCCTAGAGGGGTAGCACGGGCGATCTAGCACTTTAGTAGCTCTAAAATCGGTACCTGAATCAGCTGCAGAGCAAATACCATCAGCAGAAGCAAAGAGGGAGAAATATAGCTCCCTGCTCACTCAATTCCCTGCAGCTAGAAGCTTTCAAATGAGACAGACAACCAGAGATGTTCACAGGAAAGTAGCTGAGCTGAGGGAGAGGGCGGAGCCTCCCCTCGACCATCTTTTGTTAGGAGAAGGGGAAAGGGGAGGACTGGGGGCGGACCCGGGGTGAGCGGCCAATCAGACACTGCTGAAGAGTCTGAGTTACATTTGGCTTTGCCCCCGCTTGGAACAAAGGAGCTCGGAGCACATGGGCAGGAGCACGTGTCTTTGGGAGGGGGAGGGGAAGCTCAGAACAGGCAGCAACAATGGTAAGAGATGTCAGTGGAAAATTACCTGTTAGACTGTTTTTTGCAGATGGCTGATTCCTTCTTCATGTTGCAATAATTTTATTGACTTGAATAGAGTCGTTTCTAATTTTTGCTGCTAAGAAAATACAAAACTGGACTCAATATGAAGTCTAGATTAGAAGACAGAGAAGAAGGAATAACAAGAAAAGTTATATATTTTTCCCAAATGAGGTTGGGATGTTTTATGATGACTTTTGTTGCTAGCTCTCTAGTAATGGCTATGGTAACACGGAAGAAAAGCAGTCATTGTGGCAATACTGTAAAGGAACATTTAGACATCCTCTACTATATATCTGCAATACTTTCTCAATGTTAAATGTTGTTTGGTAGTCCAGTGGGATAGCATAAACCACATACTTCTGTGGTGTTTTTGTTCAGTGCTTGTTATGTATCACACTGTATGAAAAAGAGTTCTTCAGTACATGCAGTGTATTTTTAACAAAATGTCGTTCACACATTACACTGTGTTCCTAATTAAGCCTTGCTCACTGCGTTTGGGGAAAAGCCCTGATTAGTTGAGTAAGCTACATTTTATCTGGAAGAGCTGATGTCTCAACTGAATTGTTTCTACGGGTTTCGTGTCTTGTGGATTGTGCTGAGGAGTTGTAGGCTTTCTTTGTTTTGCCATGAGCTGTAAATACAAGCTCACCTCATCTTGTGTCATGTCAAAGGTAGTGCATGTGCTGAAGCATAAATATC
>NW_008246058.1:5766485-5770456 GCF_000691975.1 Corvus brachyrhynchos
GCCAGGTTCTCTCTTCCACTGCATCTGGAACGTTACTTGAGAGTTTGATGGACTGCTAAGTTCTGGTCATCCACCATCACTGTTTCAGGCCTGCTTATGAAAGTTGGCATTTGTTTGATATGGGACAATGAAGACTCATTAGCTATAAATTTGGATCAGTTGATCAGTGCAGTCCAGATAGATTCCTGCATAAACTGTATTTGGCATTGAGAACTCTGTATTTCCTGGCTTCTTTATTGTTTCTGTCTGGTTCCCCTCTGGACACATCAACTGGTGTATGACTTATGCTCAGTCAGGCAGCAATGACTGCCATTTCAAGGAATTCAGGGCAGCATCCTTTGAGATCTATTCCTTGCCCATGCAGTTGAGGATACAAGTTTGGACTTTGGTACGAGAATGAATAAACGCATGCTGGACTGTGAAGGACAGATTAGCGCTAGATGCATGGATGTGTGTTTAATGTAGTCTCTCCCTGCCATGTAGAGGGTTCTTATTTACTCTGATCCCTGTAGTGTGTCAGACCATGACAATCCTGTAAAGGCAAGGCATCATGTGCTTTGTGAAAGGCAGCACGAGCTTGACGAAAAGCTGGAGGTCTGCAGCTCTGGCTGTCTTCCCCCACAGTGGTGTTGGCCATTGTGCTGCACTTCAGAGTCACTCCAATATATCCTTGGGGAAGTGGCTCAATCTGAGAATTCCTGTCAAAAGAATTTATTCCTCTCTTTGCTGGGGTCTGTTACAGTGTAAACATGTGAGCCAGTACCCACAGCTGGTAGTAGAGTGGGTCAGTTCAGAGAGACAAAACATGCTGCATTCAAAGATATGGTTTTCAGGGCTGGGTGGCCACTGGTGTGACCACCAGCCACAAGAACTTGTGGTTGCCCTGTGTTCCAGAGCTCAGCTGGGAATGGCTGTGTGAAGGAGCAAGAAGCTCTGTCCTTGTGGGGAAGAAAACAGTGGCACTAATCCAAACTCATATCAGTAAAACAATACACATACCATTTTAATAAACAAATCCGTGAATGGACTTGATGGCCTGTAAAACCTCCTGTCTGAAAGCCAGCAATCTTCATGTGCTATCGGTCTACCAAGGATAGTGTGAAAGCAGGCCTTTCCCATGTGAATGAAAACAGAATGCTTAAGCAGACTCTTTCATTTAAAAAGCTAGAGGAACCAAAACTGTGTTTACTTTCATCTTCTTAAACAGAGCTGAAGTTATGGGCAGAGCAACAGTTTATAAGAACATTCCCTTGTGCAGCAAAGCTGTGTTAATTGTCCCAGGGTGAGGGGACAATGAGTGACAGGAAGACAGCAGTACTCCTGTCTGTATAACCTCATTTGCACCAAGCTTGAGTGTATGTCTATTGAAAGTCCTTGTTTGGAAATACTAAGGTTAGGATATTATTTCTCAACTACAGTACAACTTGTAAAGCTCTTTGTATGTCAGTTGTTCTCCAAAACTGGTTCTGTCCTCTTTCCCAGTTTCTCCAAACTGTGTCCACTCATAATCTTATTATGATTCATATGTTCCTGATCCAGGTTGTTGCTGGAATAGCTTTCTGTAACTGGTTTTTGTTTTGGAGAACATTTTTTCTGTGAAAAACAGTTTCTGCCTTTTGGAAATTCCACTTGTGAAGTCCAGGTCAATAGCTATTGCTATGCTGTGCCTTGCTGTCCTCCAGAAAGAGGGGGGGAAAAAAGCCCTCTGTCTCTCAGTGCACAGCTCAAGAGATTGTTAGGTGAAAGAAGCTGTTAAAACCCATTTCTGAATTAATGTAGCACACAAGCTGGGTTGCAAGCAATGAGGTCCCAATTCAGAACCCATTGATGTCAGCAAAAAGACTTCCACTGACTTTAGTTCATACCCCAGTTGAAGCTGGATTGAACAGGGAAAGTTTTAAAAAAGCGTTATATAATACTTACCAGATATTTTAAGTGGCTTTGTGTTCTGTTGTCTGCAGAGAAAGTTAACCTCATTTAAAAAACTCAATAGCATTCTTTTCTACTCCTGTCTCAGAAAATGACTTAAAACCATTTTGTTCTTCTTCATTCGAGACACACCATCCAGTCTCTTAAAGCCAGAATAGTATGTGACTGTATAATTGAAGTCTTGTCTTGAGTTTTAGGAAGACTTTTCTTTGGAGCAAGAACCGCCTAATTGAGGCTATTATTGGCAGACACGCTATTCCTGCCTCCAGTAGGATAGAAGGGCACAGGCCCAGCTACTGATCTGTGCTTTTTCCCCAGATTTAGTGATGTTGAGGAACTAATTTGATAAAATATCTTCCAGTGTCTCTTGGGGAGAGCTGCACACTGTTGGAAACACCATTATTATACTGTTATCACTGTAAGCCTGAGTTGAAAGATGATTTTTTTAAAAAAAGCCTTACATAACTACACAGAGAAGGAAGAAGTTATTCTGAGGTTTTTCAATGTGAGTCCTGCTTTGAGCTAGCATAGAAGAGACTGTCTTCAAAGTGGTAGAACAGTTCTGTGTGTATTTCTGAGCAAAGTATCCACAGACCGCAATCTACTCATAGAGCTGAGCTTGAGAAGCATTTTTGGGTTTGGATTAAATGACACTTGCATTTAAGATGATGTTAGGCCCCCTTCTAAGTTCCTCTGTGAGTTTCATATAGGGCAAAGTGCTACTTGAATATACTGCCAGGACAGTATTTCTCCTCCTAGCAAAACATGTTAGAATAAAGCTTTGTGGTTTATTGAAAATCATCTCAGCAGTTGATAGCTGTTGAAATTTCTTCACTAAGTTTTCTGCTCATCCTGCACTGATGCTCAGTTGCTGAAATACATATATGTCCAATGACAGTCACAGCAAGACTGATTCCCTCCCATATCCAACACAGTCCCATTCAAAACCTGTTACGGTACCCTAGCACTGTATTCTTTCAGGAGGGGAATTAGAGGGCCTTCAAAGTTGCATCTCATCTTCATCTAAATGTAGGAGTGATGCATCCTAACAATAAAGAAATCAGGCAAAAAATGCCATAAGGCCTGCATGGATGAATGAGGAGCTCCTGGGCAAACTCAAACACAAAAAGTAAGCCTTACAGAGAGTGGAAGCAAGGATAGGTAGCCTGGGAGAAATGCAGAGAAAGTGAGAAGCAGGAATCAGGTTAGGAAAGCTAAAGCTCTGATAAAATTAAAGCTGGCCAGAGACATCAACAGGAACAGGAAAATCTTCTACAGGTATGTCAGTGATAAAAGGAAGACTGGGGAGAATGTGAGTCTTCTCGGGAAGAAAATGGGAGATATGGTTACCCAGGACATGGAGAAAGGTAGTCAACAAATTTTTTGCCTCAGTTTTCACTGGCAAGTTCTCCGGCCACAGAAGGCAAAGGCAGGGACTGGGAGAATGAAGAACCAGCTGGAGAGCTCAGGATCAAGTACGTCTAAGGAACCTGAAGGTGCACAAGTCTGTGGGACCTGGTGAGGTGTATCCGCAGGTCCCGAGGGACAAATGAAGTGGCTAAGCCACTATCCATCATATTTGAGAAGTTGTGGCAGTCCAGTCAAGTTCCCAGTGATGGGAACCCTAATTATTTAAAAGGGAAAAAAGGAGGACTGCAGGAGCTACTGACTGGTCAGTCTCACCTCTGTGCCCAGCGAGATCATGGAACAGATGTTAAGGGAACTTTTCTGTCTGACCATTCTCGGGCAGTCACACTCTCACTACCAGGGACTTTCAGTGCTGGGAGCAAAGCCCCTCCACAGCGGGTGGCTCCAGGCCAGTGTGTGCACAGCTTGCCTCCCTATACACACCACTCTCATGTGCATACAAATTTCCTTACCAGCTCAGCCCAGGGTTTCCCATAGCAGAGTTTCCGACCTCTGGGTTCTTTAAATAGCTTTCTCATGGTACAGCAACAAAATAACAGCTCAAGCTGCTGTCTCAAAACAAAGGAAACGCTGGGCTTCTGTATCCTTATGTCTAAGTGCTGGAAAGTCTGGGG
>NW_008246058.1:5770500-5786264 GCF_000691975.1 Corvus brachyrhynchos
TGCCACAGATCCCTGGGCCCTTTGCTGTGCAAAGGGTCAGTGCCAGTTCTCAGCGTCTTGCCTTAGGCTCCTGCCACCCAGAGCTCAATGTGCAGCTCTCACTGCATCTGCTCACTGAGCTACCTGCACTGAATGTATTCCTTAACTCAGATCCTCCTGGAAACTATGCTAAGACACATAGGAAATAAGGAGGTGATTTGTGTCAGCCAGCACGGCATCACTAAGAGCAAATTGTGCCTGACAAATTTGATGGCCTTCTAGGATGGGGTTACAGGGCTGATGGGTAAGGAAAGAGCAACTGGTATGATCTAACTGGACTTGTGCAAAGCATTTCTTTAAATTGGAGAGACATGGTTTTGATGGATGGATTAAGCAGTGGATAAGGAATTGGCTGGATGGCCACACTGAAAGAGATGTGGTCAATGGCTCGATGTCCCAAATGGAGACCAGTGATGAGTGTCATTCCTCAGGGGTTGGTATTGGGACTGGTGCTGTTTGACATCTTTGTCAGTGACATGGACAGTGGGATCCAGTTCACCCTCAGCAAGTTTGCCATCGACACTGAGCTGTGTGGTGCAGTTGACTCTCTGGAGGGAAAGGATGCCATCCAGAGGGGCATGGGCAGGGTGGAAAGGTGGGCCCGTGCAATCGTCATGATGGTCAGCCAGGCCAAGTGCAAGGTCCTGCACCTGGGTTGGGACAAAGCATAAATATGGGTTGGGTGGAGCATGGATTGAAAGCAACCCTAGGGAGAAGGGCTTGGAGTGTTGGTTGATGAGATGCCCAACATGAGGCAATGTGTACTTGTGGCCCAGAAAACCAAACATGTCCTGGGCTGCATCAAAAGCAGTGTGACCAGCAGGAAAAAGGAAGGTGATCCTGTCCTCGGCTCTGCTCTTGTGAGACCCCAGTTGGAGTGTTGCATCCAGCTCAGGGGCTGAAAGAAGAAGGACATGGATGTGCTGGAGTGAGTACAGATGAGGGCCATGAAGATGATCAGAGAGATGGAGCACCTCTTCTGTGAAGACAGGGTTTGAGAGTTGGGATTGTTCAGCCTGGAAAAGGCTCTGGAGAGAGAAGACCTTACAGCAGCCTTCTATAGTACCTAAAGGAGACCTACAAGGAGATGGAGAGGGATTTTTCAAGGGCAAGGATAGGACAAGGAGTAGTGGCTTCAAACTGAAAGATGGTAGGTTTCGATAGGACATAAAGAAGAAATTCTTTACTGACTAGGTGGTGAGATACTGGAGCAGGTTGCCCCAAGAAGCTGTGGCTGCCCCATCCCTGGAAGTGTTCAACGCCGGGTTGGGTGGAACTTTGAGCAACCTGGTCTAGTGCAAGTTGTCCCTGCCTATGTCAGGGGTGCTGGAGCTAGACAACTTTTAAGGTTGCTTCCAACCCAAAACATTCTATAATTCTCTAGCTGAGTGAAGAACAAGTAAGAGCCTTGTGTTCTAGTGATGGATTATTCTCTGGGTTTTAGAGGAACTTTGTAACAGAAACATTGCCTTCAGGGTATGTGTGGTGAGTAAGTCAGAACCATGAAACCCTCCTTAGCCAAAGTGTTCTGCAAGGATTTTGGCAGCATTACCAGCCTATTAGTACTAAAGGCAGGCTTGATGAAAATTTGTCATGGAACCCTCCCAGTCTGTCAGAAACATGATGTTACTTCCTGTTTGCCCTCTCTGCTGTTTCCATACAAATGTCAAAGTTGGGGGGAACCTGAGCACTGCCGTACCAGCTTTCATGACTGCATGTGAGATTTGTTGTCATTTTCCATAATCAAAATTTTGAAGTACTAGATTCAGTCCCATCTTCTGATTTCCCACATAATAAGACCTTTCCTGCTGTGGTGGCTTCAGTACACACCATGAATGATTAGGAGTTACACACCTGGCTGAAAAGGGACTTGAGTGGTCAGAAATTTTGAGAACATGGGACCTTGCCAAGCACAGGACTGGAAGGTCAATGAGTTAAGAGAAGGCCATTGCAGCTTGCTGTCACCCTGCTGTAGACTTTATGGATCCTGTGGTACCTGAACTGTTGTTGCCTACTGTCCTTCATGTTCCTTGAAGAAATGTTGCTTGAGATCAGCACGTTTCTTTGTCAACCCTGTAAAGAAGTCAGAACAACTGAAGTTTGTGATAGAGAGTCATCTGTTGCACTTCTAGGATGTACTTTTTTCTCCCCTGTGTACATTCTGGACTCAAGGTTTTGACCCAAGGAATCTTGGTTTCATATCCTTGTGGTGTTCCAGGGCCTGCAGCATTTGAAATCTTGACTGTCTTCTTACCAGACATCCCTTCTTTTGTTTTCATTGTTTTGACCTTACCTTTTTCTTTTGCCTAACCCTGAAGCTTCCAGCTAGTCAGGAAGGGCCTTTCTTCCTAAAGCACAGAGTACTATGCAACTGTTTCTTGCATATGTTGCATACATGGCATCTATCCAAGGCACAGAAAAAAATACTTGATCTTTCAGAAGAACTCCAGCAAGCTTAATTCCCAGCTGGTTTCCTTTGCTCCGTGCTCCTGTTATGCTCCAAAATATCTGAGACACCTTGTGAGTTGAACACAAAGTGTATCATGAAAACACTGTCAGAAATTACTCAATAATAGTAGTTTTTCCCTTATCATTGCATGAAAACTGTGTTCTAGAACTCAGCATGCTAAATTGCCTGACTACAGGTAAAGAAATCTTAACCTTCTTTTCAATATGGGTTTATTTTCACTAAACGTCTATATCCCTTTTACTCTTTTCTATTGTATGTCCTTTTTTCCTGTACAACTGCAGGAATCATTGCACTTGTTCTTAACACTGCTTTCTAGGACTGTAAAAAGACTTCACTACCACCCATTAGACTAAAAAAGAGCAGTCTTTGTTGTATTTTTCCCATTCCAGTCAAGGACAGTTTCAGCACTTAACAGAGGATGTAGGCTCTGGAATCAGAAGCCGTGGTTGTTCGTGAGAGGATTTTCAGACTTTAGGCACTGTTAAGATGTCTGAAAATATATTTTTTTCAGGTTACAAGTATGCACTGAGGGGTTCTGTATGGTTTTCATTTGTTTTAGCTGAAACACAGTATTATATGTGGAGTGTGTATCTGAACAAAGATAAAATATCTAATATACATGCATCAGTGATGATAAATATCAAATTCCATCTATGGCTTCAGTTATTTGAATTTCATGTGTCTGGTTTCTAACCTGAAGAATATACTTTGCAATGCAGTCAGTGGTCCCTGGCAGACCATTGCATTGCTGTGGGACTGTTAGTTACCTTATAGCTATTGCTGTGATGTTAATACATATTCATATCAAATAACCAAGTGAGTCAGCTGACAGGTAAAATAAGTTCCAATACACTGGACAATACATTGTAATGCACTCTGGATAGGTTTAGCACAGAATTGTCCTTCAATATGTGTAGTATATTAATTTGGAATATAAATAAGGAAACAGCACCTATGAAATTTGTATTGATGAACTTTTGTGGCAAGATTTTAGCTGTATAATATTATGATGTGCTTGCATTTTTATGTACTTCTATAAATATTATTGCAACTCAGTCTACTGGTAATGTAGTATTAGCTGTTTTGTACGATTGCAAGATCACGATGGCAGTTGACTGGTTTTCTTACTTTTTTATTAAAGTTGATTTTTTTTTTATTCCTTCTTTTCAAATTTCTGAGAAGTCAGCCTGCTGGTCAGTTTGGTCTGGAATGTTTAGTCCTTCTGAACTTTTGCATACCCAAAACTGCCTTACATGTTTGATGAATATGTATTACATATATATAAAACCACACATATTTATGTATGTATTTTTTCATTCATGTGTAAATTGGAAAGAGAAAAAACAATTTTTCTCAAAGTTTAAGAAAGAAAGTAAAATATTGCTGTTTGTGCTGCAGCCAGTCATGGAAGACTTTTAGCTAAACAGGAAAGCTTTCAGCAGTCAGTCTGTTATTTAACAACAGCTGTTTGTGATCAGTGCCAGTGGAAATCACTTGTTTTCACCCATTCAAAAAGAACAGGCTGGTAAAAGAGATTCCAGGAATAGGTACAGTCTTTCACACAGAGTTTAAATGTATCATATTGTAAGATGGTGCCATTTACAATGTAACGTAATTGTGATTTCTAATGAGATTTTTCCAGAATCAGATGCAGAATAAAATTAGGATTCGTCATAGAATGGTTTGGGTGGGAAGGGACCTTAAGACCATCTAGGTCCAACCTTCCTGCCATGTAGGCACACCCAGCCACCTTCCACTAGACCAGGTTTCTCAAAACCCCATCCAATCTGGCCTTGAGTAATTCCAGGGATGGGCCTTCACAGCTTCTCTGAGCAACCTGTTCCAATGCCTCACCACCCTCACTGTAAAGAATTTCTTCCTTATGTTCAATCTAAACCTACCCTCTTTCAGTCTGAAGCCACTACCCCTTGTCCTGTTGCTACATGCCTTTGATAGTTGTTTTATAAAAGAACTGAAGAAATCAGAGCCCTAACTATACTTCTGACCCCTTAGAAAGAACACAGACATTTTCACTGCTGTGCTTCTGTTTCAAACCCGACTGTCTTCATCAACTAACACCTTTTTTTTTGTCAAACTGAGTGTATAGCATTGGAAATAAGAAGGTAAGAAATGCCATTCTCAGTTGGATCCAGTATCCCTCTGTCCCACTACTCAGCCTCTAACAGTAGCAGATGATGTTTAGGCAGATCCCAGGATCCTGTTCCCTCTCTGTGGTCCCATTCCCTTGGGCTTCCCAGCATTCAGAATTTCTGTATTTGGAAGAGTATTGCCCTGCCTAGTTCTTTAGTATCCATTGAGAATCTGTCTCACACTCTTAAGAAACAAGTTGTTCACAAGAAGTTTTTTACAAACTAAAATACAGTCACTGGCAGCCTCAGTGGTGACGGAAAGTGCCAAAGCCTAACTTGGCATGCCTTCAGTTGGGTACTTCTGCCTTCCACAGAGACTCTAAGCAATCCAATGTGCATGCAGTAGTAGCTACACATCCTCTGTATGTGAGATCTAGCAGTCCCACCTCAGATGCATCAGATGATTTATACCTGTTGTTCTCCACCGATTATTACAGACACTTGGGATGGCTGGCAGATGTATTTGTCTATACAGTAGATGACTAAATGTGGATCAGATAAATTCCCACTTGCTAAGCCTAGATGTAAACTCCTGTGATAAAAAAAAATTGTTCTGAAAGCTGGATGAATTGCCCTCTTCACTCAGATGAGTTTTGGTAGCATCATCTTGCTGATTTTATGGAACTGGTATTGCTGCACCTACATGAATGTGTCCTGTTTGTAAAGTGTTTCACTACATTGGCAGTTCTAACAAACATGAAAGTCACTAAAAGCTTTTTTGAAAATATAGAATAAAGTTTTGCTGTTTTGAATCCCTGAAGGTGAATGTTGCCAAAGAGTTCAAAAGCATTTTTCTTCCTGTTGTTACTAGCATTTATGGCCTGTGCAATAAAAATTTCTAATTACTGGAAAGATTCAAGGGAGCCAGGAAAAAACCCTCTTCTTTTTATGCCTTTGTGAAGTTGCTTTTCTGTGTTGTGTAAAAAGAACCTGTTTTATTTAAAAGCTCCTCTTTTTCTTAATTCACATTCTTTAAAAGCTTTTCTGTATTGTAGTTTTAAAAATGAATGTGGTTCTATTCAAATAAAAGTTTACCCTTAATGGCATTTATGCTTCATATGATAGAGCACCTTCATTTACTTAGTTATACATAGGCAGTCAGCAGTGTTATGAACTGTTTCCTTATTACTAAGCAGTATGCAGATCTCTGGCATATTCCACAAAGGAAAGGGTGGGTTATTTTAAAGCCTTTATTTGACTTGATCACAAAGCATGGATACTAGCCTAGTGTTTTATGACATGCTCAAGTATGATTAATAATTTTAACTATGCTGGTTCCCCCATAAGATCAATATTATAGAATTTTTCCAGTCACTATTTCAGTGTATTTTAATTGAAATTGATTCCCTATAAAATAATAAATTGAAGTGTATTAACAATGATCTTGGGGTCCTTGACATTCAAGTTCTGAATTCTAACAAAGTTCTGAACAGTTTTAAAAAAATATGTGATTTACCTCTATACAGCATAAGTACTCATGAAGCACCTGTAATTTTTTAAAGTGTTGATTCCAGTAGACGACAGCATAAGTACAGCAGCCTTAATTTGCAACAGGAATGTGAATGAAAATGTGGCAGAGAATTGTTGTTTTTAAAACAACTTACTACTCTGTTGGCAGTTCAGCTACAGCTGTATTGTATGGTCCTAAAATTGAAAAATATTTTTATCAGTAAAAATGCCTGCCGGTCACATGAATTATTAGAAGTTACCTGTACAAAGAAAAGATACATTGAGAAAATCTGCAGTGAGCTGCTCTGTAAGAACTTCAGTGTTTTTCCAAAGGTATCACCTGGAAGGCAGGCAGTGAGTCAGTCTTGGACAATTTTTCTCAGTGTCAGAGTGATAAGTGGAGTTGTAGGTGGTTTGTACTTGGCAATGCCACAGTTCTGAAGCTCCTCAATCCCAGTTAGTTTTCATCCACATCTTAGAGCTTATTCTTGGTTAAGTTTATCCACATTGTTGGAATAGTTTGTTTACATACATTTGGCTTATACAATGGCTTCCACCTGAAGACAACCTGATTAGAAAACACCCAGACTCAGGAAGGGCACAGTGTGTTATATCCAGCCAGCCTGGTATAATATGTCAGGACTCTGACTTGGTATACTTTTTCAGCTACACAAGAGGGTTGGATCTCTTTCCTCAGGAACTGTAGGGATAAGCAAGTTAGAGACTTTTGTATGTGAGCAAAAAGGCCTGTTGAGGTTCCCCTGCAAGCTGGAGCACAGTCTGAAGGCATGTACACTGATGTGGTCTTGGAGTTTTGAATCCTCTCCCCTAGAAACAGGATTCACGTCTTTGCGGTCCATTCATCTGGCACACCCAGCTGCCATCAGATGGCATTTCATGAAATGAGAGGGAATTGAAGCAGCTCCAACACCTGGACCTTGAAACAAGTAATTTTGTCATATTCTTTCTTTAGTGAGACCAGTAAAGAGGCTTACTGCTGGTAGCATCAGTCAGCAGACTCTCGTTTGTCTGCATTGAAAGAGCACTGTTGTGTAGGACTTTCAGGAGCTGGATTTTGAGAGAAAGATCTGCAAGAAAAGAAAGTCTTGCACAGCAAAAAGAGGAGATTCTTACCAATTTTGCCTTCTTCAGTGATGCAAAGCTTCTGTTCTTAAAGTTTACTCTCCAAAGTCCTCTAAGTCCTCCAAAGTCCTATGGTTTTTGTTTTCTTTCCACTTTGGCATGTGTCAGAGGTAGAGATGGAGAAGGAATGATAATCATATTTCCTTCATTCTTTAAAGTCTTAGGTCATTCCAGTCTTCTTTAGGAATAAAGAGGAAAGCCTTCTTTCTTACTCTTCTTTCTTTTGGTTTTCATTCCTTTAAGAACTCCTGAGGAACTGAGGATTGTTGTTAAAGTTGGGCTGAGAGATTAATATCTCCTGCTCTAGTTTTATTTTATTGCCCTGTAGTCTAAATATTTAGAGGGCTGATTAGACTACAGTTGTCTGCTGAGGAATTTCTTTAGCTTGTTCCAGAGAGTGTAGCTATGTGAAACACTTTTCAGCAGTTCCTTGTAATTTTCTGTCATAAAGTGCCAAGATGATCCAGCTGTATTTAATGAGTATTTTAAAAATGTTGGATGGTGGAAGGAGCAATCATCTTAGACAATGGACCAGTTTTAAAAGTGTCAGGCAATTAAGGATGCAGATAAACCTTTGAAAATTCCCTGCACTGATCATTCCCAGTTATATCACAACAGTTATAATTCTCAGTCTAAACTTGAAAGACTTTGAAGCAAACGAATTGTATTTCAGATGAAAGAGATAGGAAAGAGAAAGGGAAGGGTAGATAGTTCTACCTCTAAAGCTCCAGTGAGAAATCAGTTGTCACCTGGGTAGGTTCTGAACAGATCTTTCTCTAGATTCCAGAGTTGCTTTAATGCCCATCTGCGTGGTACCATCCATTCCATTACAGTAGTTGGCTGTGACACTAACCACTGATATGGTTGACTTTTGTACGTCTCTGCTTGAATGTGGAAGGTTCTGAGTGTCATAGAAAGGCACCCAGCCTTTACAGCCCATCAAGGTAATGAATGTCTTTTTGCTGGGATGTCTCTTCATACACTGAGACACCTATGAGGCGTTTTTTTTCTTTTTCTAGAAATGTTTCCTTTTAGGTGTGGAGGTTTATCTCAGATAGCATAATGAAAATTGTGGTTTATTTTCTTCTAATCCTAATAAGCTTTTTCCCAGTGAATTATTATTTTTTTACTGATATTTGCTTGCTAGATCTGTTGGTAAGTTTTCTTTCTCCCTTCTTAAATATCAGCTGCTGTGATAAGCACTAAAATGTGTGACCATTGCTTTGTCAGCAACTCATGTTTTCCTTATTATACTGTTACTGCTGTTACTGCTGTTCTTGACATCTTTTTGGTTCTCTCTAGTAATGGAAATGTCACTGTGGGAATTTTACTTTACTTCTACGTGGCTTAGCTGATCACAGGATAATTCTGGTATGAGAATATACGTTTTACTGATTTCTTCACTGTTTTCTTTTGATCCAGATGATCGGAACCCAGGCTGTTTAAGTGAGGAATGCAAATAGATGCTGGGAACAGAGGAAAAATCCTTTTATCAGGAATTAGGAGCACCTAGAGATAGTATCCTCCTTAAGTTTCTGCTGCTTGTAATTAATTTGGCTAGAGTCTTTGGAAAAGTCTATAGCTAACTTAAAACTGATCCTTACTCTTTGTCCACAGATTCTGTATCAGTTCTAGCACAGTAAACAAATAGCAAGAGTAGCTACTCTTCTTAGAAGAATGTAAATCTATGTCTACCACCAGCTATGAATTGGTTTTATCCAAATTATCTGCCTTTGAAAATTGGAGACCTCAACTTTGCTCTTGGTTCTGTGAGGGCAAATGAAAGAGTAATGCTTCATTGGTTGCAGAGAAATTGAAACTAGTAAAAATGAGAACAGGATCAACCCCATTTTTCCTCTAAAGCATGAGACTATAAAGCCCATTCAAATCAGTGAAGGGTACCAATGACTTTGTTGACCTCTGGATCAAATCCATAAACCTTTTTATAACTTAAAACCACAAATACAGAAACATAAGGGCTCTGTTCTCTAAGCCAGGACAGGTCATTGTGAAATTGAAAAATATGATCCCTTGCCAATTTTATTGAATAAAAAATGCAATTTTGATATTTTATTATATTTAGAACTTTTTTCTTAATTATATAAGACCATTTCTCACTTGGTCTCAGAATCTCTTTTGATGATGTGCACTGCCTGTGTTATTTGCAATCCTAATTTCATAATCACTGCTGGAAATGAAAGTAAAAGCTGCACTTTTATCTTACTCTTTTTAGTCATGCTCTATACTAAAATGGCATAATCGAAGATAAAAACAATTATACAGTATTTTAGCTTAAGCAGTTTGAGTAGTTGTTGTTGCATCTTACATTATCCAGCTAAAACTTTGGTGTCCAATTGAACTCATTGTTCACATTCATCAAATAATCAACAAAGACCAGAACCCACCCCCAGAGATAATCTAAAAGAGGTGCCCATGATAGGTGCAATATATTGCCCTCTGGAACTTCCTGCCTCTGTCAGATGGAGGACTTGCCATCTAATTTGGAACTCCTAAATTTAACAGAGGAAAAGTAGGCAGTAGCTTTTCCTACTTTTTGCTTTTCAGCATCAAGCATATATAACAAGTGATGTTACCCACTGCTAATTTGACAGCAAACTTGCTCTGCCTTAGTATAGTAATTTGATTTCTTTATCTGTACCTGTTAGCAAAATCTGGTTATGCTATGCCTTTAAATTACACCTTTTTTTTTCTGCAATTGATAACATCATCTTTCATATTCTATTACTTTTTATTCACTTTTTTTTAAATGAGCCTAATTACTACTCGCTGGTAATAGAATTAAAGCATCATTTATGTGTTCATAGGTGAACATTTAAGGAGTTGCATGTTCTGGGTTAAGGGTTTTGGGGTTGTTTTCTTAGCTGTAATTTAAATGATCCTTTAGTCTGAAGCAGAGAAGGATGCATTTTATATATTGCCTTGGGATAGGTTTATAACTTACCTTAACTTCTCCAATTTTTCTCAGACATGAGTGCTTTAATAACTGCAGTTAGATCTTAATCCTCTGAGTTCTTCTTTCATCTAAATGGGGTTGCGCCTGATTCAAATATTTAATCATATTTATTATTTTTTTATGATTGTGGATTTGTTGCCTCTGTGGAGCTGGATCCAGTCTTAGACAGGAAGGCAAGGACCAGGCAGAGAGCCCCAGATGGAATGCCCCCTAGGAGCTGAACTCTTACCTTATAATTCAGAAAATTTACTGAAAATTTCTCCTGTTTCATATAATTAATTAGTGCATAGTCTCAATTAAACAGAAAAGCCAGTAAAACCTATCAAAAATTGAATAATGACACAGAAGAGTGACTGAAAAAAACCAAGCTCCTTCATGTGTCTTTTGTTTGGGCTTCCTGTGTCTCCCTTAAAGCTCTCTTGCATTCTCATGCAGCTCATTCTTTTTGTTGAATACTAAAGCCTTTACCATCTGCCAAAAGGTTTTATTTTGGGGTTTCCTCTTATGTGGGAGGGTGATTTCCTCCTTCCCTTCATGCTAGTTTCATTGCTATCTTTAGGACTCGGAGCCTACTGGAGACCTTCCTGTCTCCTTTTTATTACACAGTCTCCTCCTTCCGTGCTGCAAGTTCCTGCTCCCAGGGGCAAAGAAGAAAACAAGAGCTGAAGCTGCCTTTTTGAGCTGCCTGGATGATGCCAACAGGTTTTGTTTAAACACTGGAGTCCAGTTCCTGGAGTGCAGGGCTGCACAGACTCCTCACCAACATTCCCAGGGTGGGTGTTTTTAGGAACAGTTCCTGTGCAAAGGCCATGTGCAACTGCTCTGTGCTTTGGCTGCAGAGTGCAATGGCTTCTCAAAAAGGGTGTTGTAATCTGTAGCACTTACTCTAAAAGCAGTTTATCCCTCTCTATTTGTTAGTCTTTTACCTCAGCACATTAATCCAACCTGTTCTGCCACTGTTAAGACATCTATAGCCATAGCCCTGTAGTTTCTTCCTCTTACGGGAACTTTGAATGTTTATTTTTTCTATGAATGTATCGATTTCCCATCTTTACCTTCCTTGTGCTGCAGAGAAAAAGAAGTGAAATTGAAGGTATTATATTTGCAGAGGGATAGAATTGCATCTCTATTTTTTTTTTAATTCCTGAGAGCAAAATAAAGCAGATGGCAATCTGGGTTTTTCAGCATAGCTCTCAAGGATGCAGGGTATACAGCTGTAGTGGGATAAGAGTATCCAGGTGTTGAGCCATGAACACAGCAAGAGAAGGCTGTGAGCTCTGGTCATGTACCTCCATTTAAACCTTTGCTGTGGAGCTCTTCAGGAGCCTGCCATCATCTCTCCTTGAAGTAGATGCTACATGGGAGAAACAAAGGTTCCTGCCTTTTCCTTTCAGTGTCTGCCTGCTGGGAGTGAGAGCAGCCTCTGTCTGAGGATCATGCAGTCCTGTTGCTGCCTGTCCTAATTTGCTGTACAGCTGAGCCTGTGACCAGAGGCAGTGTAAATGTGGAAGGCACAGGGAGTTGGGCTGGGTGTCAGATCACCTCCTGAGGGCTCTGCCAGGATCCATATCAACCACATTATGCCTCTGTTGAGTGCATTTCTGGCACTCCTTTTTTGATATTTTATTTAATTACTGGCATTACACCAAACAGCATGTCAGGTAGTAATAGGAATGTAATATTATTTTATTTGTGATTAGCTCATCTCTTGGGCTCTGAGATGTTCTAATCTCTGTCCTTCCATCATCACCCAGTTTTCTTTGGAGCTCTATCCTTTGGTTTATGTAACCTCCCTCTGTAATTGAAAACTTTACTGTTGATCACCATGAGAAATTTGCAGTGCTTAAAAATAAATGATCCATTTTCCATCCCCTCAGTGCATCTAGTTTTTATGACTGTAGGAATCTAATGTAAGGTTGAAATGTGGATGAGGAGGATGAGGGTGACCCAGGGTGTTACCTAAATGCCTGATCTACAGATAAAAAGCAATGCTGGGATTTCTGTTCAGGAAAGTGCCAGAAATACTGCCTAGTTCTTAGCACTGCCTATTTTAATGACATTCAGTTCCAAACTCCTGCTACGGCATTGCACAGAGAGGTCAGTGGTGCCCATTTCTAACAGCAGAAATAACATAACAGCCTGAGATGACATTCTCCTGGAAAATAAGAGGGCTATGTGAAAAAATTTTAAGCAGGAGACACATGTATCTCCTCAGTTGGAGAGCAAGGCTTTGTGCTTCTGATTAAACACAGGTTTCCATGTTCTCCCTGTCACAGATGCACACACGTGCACAAACTCTAATTGGATAAAACTGTAAACAGTAAATTAAAGATATGATTAAAAATTAAACAGCCACTGCAGAAACCATCAGTAGTAAATGCTTATTAACTTACATATAACAGTATGCTGGTGTGATAGCTTCAAATTGCCTGCTGAAGCTGATTTGCAGCAAATAAGGCCAGCTTTCTAAAAGGAAAGTTTCAGTAATCAGATCCTCAGCTCTGATTGCTTGGTTTTTTCCTTCACAATTTTTGCCAGCCTTTTTTAAGTAACTGGTAAGGTGCATGACCTTCTTTAACTACAGTGGGTGATGTACTTAATCCTTTGCTTCTGCTGCTTAGCAGAATGAGTCAGTACGGGTCTGCTCCAGCTTTGTCCTCTCTCGTGCATTGCAAGGCTTCTGTGGTTTGCCTGTGTTTTCGCAGGGCTTCGCCAGAGCCCCGTCCCATTCTGGGACCCACCTTGCTGGCTGTTTATGGACACACTGCATGATAAGCTAAAGGGCAAAGCTGATTTATACAAATTCACCTGCCCATCTGAGTGCCACATCCACACATGCACCTGAGATCTCCAGAGCAGCTCCACCTGGCAATGTGTGGCAGAGGCTGCAGTTTTTGGAAAGGGCACCCCTCCAACTCCATGGGCCCTTTCCATCCCATCTCATAACATCTGTGCCCTACTCTTGTGTGTTCTGCACGTGGAGTCCAGTGTATTGGATGACAGGTTGTTTGGCCATCCTGCTTTGTGAGAATTAGCATGTTTCCAGCCAGAGCAAGGGATTCTCAGGAGAACTGTTACAGCCTGGAGCTTTAAGTATTTAGGGGGAAGTTGAAACAAGGTTTAAAACCCTCTCAAAATTGGGACTAATCTGGACGGGCAGAGCAAAGCAGGATCTTTTCTAGTAAGCTCTGATTTCTTGAATATTTGCTTTTCAGTTGGGTTGCATAATATGGGTATTTGACCAGTATATGGTATAAAGGAGCTTTTGCATACTTACTTCTTACCTTCATATGGCTGAAACTGAGGGCTTCTCTCTCCAGAGAGCAGCTGAACTTTTTGCATGTTATCTGGGGCTGCTGTGTTCATTTAGGCTGGAGACCTCCTTCCCTCTTTTCTCCGGCCAGTCAAAATCAAGAAATGAATGGGTGTTTCTTGAGTTAAAGATAATTATAGTCTGCCCAGTATCAGAGGATTGTATATATCCTGTAAAAAAAATATTTTATTCTACCTTCCTGTGAGAAAGTAGCACATCCCCTGAATGGCTGCCAAACCCCATGAATGTGGCTGCAGGTGGCTGAAACGTGGCTTTTGTTAAAGCACTGCTGGAAGATGATTTCTGTCATTAACACCTCAGCCCTCTCAGCTGTTTTTGTGCTTGTTCTGCTCCAGCTGGTGTGGTCCGTATTGGAGCCATGCAGTGGGTGGCTCTTTGGTAGCTGCCAGTGTTGTAGCTCAGCTTGGGCGCCAGCCACTCTCTGGCAAGCTGGGCAAATGGTGGCACACATGGGAGCAGCTGTTGTCTGCTCAGGGTCACCTTCAGTTTTTTGGACCACTGACTATGTTTTGAGGGATATACAGGCTGCTCTGACTGGTGTATTTACAGTGTGAGTTTCTGCAAGTAGCAGGAAAATAGTGTGAGAAGGGATGCTATGGCTCTGAGAAAGTGGAGGACACAATGGGTGCAAACCAGGTCTAAGATGCAGAGTGAGGTGCCTGCAGCTGCCAAGTGCCACAGCAGGAGCCAGGATCCTGGGCTAGGTAGATTCAGTATTGGCTTCACTCTCGTTTTCTGGGTTTTGTTTCTTGACTTTGCCAAGGCCTTTACAATACAGTTACATTTGTGTCCCAGCTACCAATTCTGAGGCTGTAGGATTAGAGAGAGGAAGCCACAGATACACAATGTGCCTGGTGGAAGACAGGGAGCAAGGTTGGAAACCCACTGGCTTAGGCTGGTAGAGCTGAATTGCTGTCAGCAGCAGAGGGAAGCCTCTCCGGAGTGGTCTCAAGTGTACAGAATACCACAGGGAGCCATTCTTTTTCTTCTCAGTGTCCTGAAGAACAGATGGATCTGACATGTTTATTGCCGTAAGCTGTCTTGTTTTATCAGCACATCAGATCTAGGTACTTGACAGATGTGCCAAACAGAAAATAACATCCATCCATGCCCAGAGTTATGTATTTTAGCATCTGTGTTTTCTATTTTGAACTGTTCTCTTTATTGTCCAACTTAGCCTGTGCAAAAATTAGGAGGAATTTTCATTTATAATTAAGGGAAGATAGAGACAAATAAACTATTACAAGTGCACACCAATTTGTGAGCTTTAAAAGCATTGTTTGACACATTCAGCTTTTTGGTTCAGAGCTGTGTCTGAGAGAGCAAAAATGTCAGATTTGATGCAAAGAGGCCAGGTTGAACCATACTGAGAGTCGTGAAGCACGATGTATATGTTACAGATTGAATAGCTTGATATTTTAAAACCTGTGTAACAATTGCAAAAACATGGAATAAAATATTTCTGAAGACAGCAACATGTTTGCTCAAAAGTTAGTTTCAACACAGTTCTGAATATTGAAAGATGATTTTATTCACAACTACCCCGTTACTGTTTCTTCCCCTCAGCATGCACTTGGATTCTATGGGGGATGAGGCAGCAAGTGCTTCTTTGCCTTTTTTCACAGCAAGGTCTCTGTCATTGGTTGGTTTTTTCTTCCTCTTCGAAAAAAAATAAAAGGACTAAAAATTGTATTAACATACTGAAGTATTTCCAAGAGTTGCAAACTGTGCAGTGCAAAGTGGGTATGAAATATTTAATGTGATTTTAAATTAAAACTGTGCTACATATTTACTTTTTTAAAGAAAAGTACATTGGATTTATTTGAACTTCAGACAGCAAAATTAGATCATACAGGTTCTTGTAATTACTTAAATTTCTATTTTTCCATGTATAGCAGTGGCTGCTGCTGAAACACAGCGGAAGTCAGACAACAGGCTTGGTGAAAGTCACTGGTTAAACACCTGTTGTTGAAGAACTAAACTTTTTTTACTTCTGCAGGTGCAGAGATAATATCTTTTTCATGTTTGTTCTGCTATTTCAGTTCAGTGACTAGTTCATTCAAAAATAAGAAACCACTTGCGAGGAGAAAAAAAAGCTGAAAAGCTTGTTTTCCTCTTTGAATCTATAAACAAAACCTGTTGGTAGAGGATGAGATCTACCAGTTCTATGCTCTTGAGAAATATGGCACCCAGAACTGACATGCA
>NW_008246058.1:5786292-5791791 GCF_000691975.1 Corvus brachyrhynchos
TAATGAGACTGGTTGCTTAAAGTATAATGATAAGCTTATTTTTGCCTTGATTTTGTAGCTTATTTGGAAAATACTGTTCTTCAGCATTTTTATTGCATTTCACTTTTACACTAACATCTATTTTATAACTAGAGCTTAACATGAATCCCAAATAATAAAAAAAATTACCTAAGATAATCTGTCATTACCCATGTCCAAATATAATGAAACTGTAAGGAATGGAAATCAATCAAGAGTTGTGTAAATAAATATGTGTAGGTTGTATTAACTGAATAAGAAATGCCATACTTATTTATACATGGTGTCTTTAAGTTTATATCAACAAGCTGAAACATTCACTAACATTTGTTTTCTACTGCTGACAAGCTTAGGACAAGTCAGTCACAGCCAGCAGGGCTTCATGAGAGAGAAGTCCTGCTTATCAAACCTGATTTTCTTCTATGACAGGGTAACCCACCTACTTGACCTAGGAAAGCCAGTAAAACATAATTAAAAAAAAAAATAACAAAGGTTTTGGATACTGTCTCTCACAGGATCCTTCTGGACAAAATGTTCAGCAGATATCAGAATAATCATGTTACATGATGGGTGGGCAACTGGCTCACGGGTCAGGCACAAAGGGTTACAGTGAATGGGGCACATCAGACTGGTGACTTGTCACTAGGGGGGGTTCCATGGGGCTCCATCCTTGGCCCTGTGCTCTTCAATACCTTCATTAATGACCTGGATGCAGGACTGGAAAGAATACTAAGTTTATTGAGAACATTGAATTGGGAGGAGCTGTCGACTCTCTCAAGGGCAGAGAGGCCCTGCAGAGAGACCTCGACAAATTAAAGGGCTAGGAGTCACCAGCTGTGTGAAGTTTAACAAGGGCAAGTGCCGGATTCAGCACCTGAGATGAGTCAGCCCTGGATGTTCTCTGGGGAATGAGAGGCTGGAGCAGAGCTGTGCAAAGGGACCTGGGGGGCCTGGTCAGTGGAAAGATGAACATGAGTCAGCAGTGTCCTGGCAGCCAGGAGGGCCAACCCTGTCCTGGGGGGCATCAGGCACAGCATCACCAGCTGGGCAAGGAAGAGGATTGTCCCGCTCTGCTCTGCACTGGGGTAGCCTCACCTCAAGTCCTAGCTGCAGTTTTGGTCACCACAGTATAAAAAAGACATTAAGCTGTTGGATAGTGCTTTGCTGAAAAATACCTTGGAGTCTTGATAAACAACGATTTAAATACAAGCAAGCAGTGTCTCACTGCAAAGGGGGACAAGAACATCCTGGGCTGTACAAGCAGCAATGTAGTCAGCAGGTCAAGGGAACTGATCATTTCCTTCTGTTTGGCACTAGTGCCATGACATCTTGAGCAGTCTGTGCAGTTCTGTGCTCGGCACAGGAAAAACAATGGCAAACTGTAGTGGGTTCATGGAATAGGTCCCCAAGGCAGTCAGGGTCTGGGGCACATGATGCAGGAAAAGAGGGTGAGGACTGGATTTGCTCAGTCTGAAGACAAGGTTCTGGGAGGTCTTAATCTGCAGCACCCTGTTGGGAGAGTGGAGAAAAGGCAGAACCAGACTTTTCCCAGATGTGCACAGGACTACAACAAGACACAATGGACATGAGTTGTAATGCAGAAAATTCTAACTAAATATAAGATTGGGAGAAAGAGTGATGAAACAATGGAAAAGGGGTCCAGGGAAGGTGTTGATCTCCATCCCTGCAGATACTCCCACTCAACTGGACACAGCCCAGGATGACCTGCTCTAGCACTACTTCTGCTCGTAGCTGGAAGTTGGACTGGAGACCTCCACAGGTTCCTTCCAGCCAGCACAGTTCTGTGTTTGATAGGTGCCAGTGTGTGAGCTAATTGCCAGAGCTTCGCACTGTGGGTTACTCTAGGAAAAACAGGAGCCATTCAAGATGTTTCATGTGATTTTCTTTAGGCATTTACTACAGTGTAAGTTGAATCTCAGTCTGGGAGAGCCTGGTCTCTTCTTTGGGGTGACAAGCTGAATAGATGCCTACCCTTGGTCAAGTGAATCTTGTCCAAGCTGTCTAATGAGAGTTAAAATCTAAAGAGGATTACTTTTGCTTCTGGGGCAAAGGAAATTAGTGAAAGAATTTACTTCATGCTTTATTCTGAGTTATCAGAAGAAAGTGGTTGAGAATTTGAAGACACAAGACAATTTGAGTGAAAATGATCACAAAAGAGTTTCTGATGTGGAGGAAAGGAAGGAATGAATTAAAGCAGCTGAATAATGTCAAAGGACTTTAAAAGAGCTTGTTTCTTTGAACTCCAGAATTGATAGGTAGGGGCTAGGAAGGGAGGGAGAAGAAAGTTCACGGGAGATGACAGGGTTTTGGAAGACAAGATACTACAGACATGACAGCAGACTGTTCCAGTGAAGAAGGAAAACACAAAATATCACAAGTACTTCCGGCCCTCTGCAATTACTTGAAAATCAGGAAATCTATAACTAATGACAACAGGATAATGCTCTCCTAAAGGAAAAATTTAAAAAGTTACACTAATACCTAGTTCAATGAGTGACAACTACAATGGGTGTTAAAATTAAGGTTTTTCAATACTATAGAAATAAGGGAAACGTAGGAAATAAGAGTTCTCTTACTTTGTGCACAACGAGGGGAAAGCTGGTCACAAAGAGGAGGATGAACACCAGCCTATCTTGGATTCAGTTTTCCCAAACAGGCTAAGTGTGACGGGGTGCTTGGAATAGTTTAACTTACACAGAGGGAAAACAACACAAGCTAGAATGGGGGACGGAGATGAAATAATGGAGGGAAGCTGGACACAGTCAAATTACCTGGGTGTCTTGAAAATGACCCTTGTGTGCCTCAGATGAGACCATCCCTGATTTTTAGCTTTCATCTTTAAGAACTTGGGAAGGATGAGGAAGGGCAAATTTAAACATGAAAATGAGGAAGCCTGTCAGCTTAACTTGATACATGGTGAAATGCTTCTGAAAATTATTAATCAATTTGTAAACACCTAGAGGACAATAAGCTGATAGAAAAACAGCCAGTGTGGATTTATTAGGAAAAAACACGTGTCAAACCTTTCTAATTTTCTTTTTGATTAGAATAAGAGGTGTAGGAGATAGAAGTAGTAGGTATGTCTTTAGTACAGTTTTTGGCAGTGTTGTGGAAAGCCATGTAGCCTTTTTACAAGTAAAGAGGTTAAAAAATCACCTAGGTGAGATTACTGTGGGGCAGGCAGGTGCAGGACTCCTTGAAATACTGTGTTCAAGGAACAGTTATTGTTTGCTTGGCAGATGAGGAGGCAGCCTGAAGTGCAGTGCTGTTGTTACATTCTGCCCCAGGTCGGTGCTGCTCATGGTTTCCATTAGTGTCTTGAACAATGGGCTGGAGAGAGCAGTGTGCAAGGGACTAAGAGCTCCAGTAGGCTTTGGATATTGTGGAGGTCAGGTTTAGAGCCCCGAGTGATCTTCATAAAACGCAGAAATGGTTAAAATTAGTGAGATGGGAATTCAGCAAATATAAGTAAGGCCTTCAGTGAAGTGTTTTCCCCAGGAAGGGAAAACAAATGTGTGTGTGCAGACAAGGGATATCTGAGTAAGTAACAGTGAGAGAGCATGTGATGTTGGGATATCACAAGCTGAATATGAGTCACGCTATGATATGGCTGGCAGAGAAGATGGAGAAGAAACCAGACTTTAATCTAAGTCAGAGTCTTGTGTGTAAGCCATAGGACATCCTTCACTCTTTTCTGTTGGCTGTCTGTCGCTCTGCTGGGAGAGTGTCCAGAGCTGGCTTCACACCATGGAACAGTATAGACAAACTGGAGAATGCCAGAAAAAGAGCAGTAGGAGTGAGCAAAGATTTAGGAAAGACCAGTGAAAAAATATTGAAAGAATAGGGTCCAGGATGCAAGGACAAAGATGGAAAGAGAGACAATCTTTGATGTATATTAAAAGTTTTTTAATATAAAATCATAGGGTGTTTTACCATACCATCTCCAGCTAACCAAAGGTAAGAGGAAAAGGAATTAGTTCAGTTTGCACCTAAGGAGGTTTAGTTTGGGTATTAGAAACGTGGCATAAGTATATTATAATGGAGTATTTGGGAGAACTGGAGTAGAGTGGTAGGTGTGAGGAATAAGTAAGAGTCACCTGTGTGGATATTTGTCTTTCCTTCGAGTGAAGGAGTAGACTAGATGATTTTTTAAAGTCCATTTCAGTTCTCTCTTGTCATTCGGTCCACTAAAGGAAAATACAGATTAAAAATGTAAAACAAGAGTAAAACTGATTTAAACCTTTAAATCAGAGTTAAACTGATTTAAAGGGCTCCGTCTTGTTAATTTGAACTGTGATTATATTCAGCATTTCAAATATTCCTGGTTTAAATTAATCTCTTATGTTGCAGTATTAGTATCATCCGTTTATGGAGGTCTTTTACAATGCCTTTTTATTTATTAAAAAATACTCCTTGCTGTAAAGTGACTGAATCCATACTGTAAAAACTAGACGTCTTGTGAAACAATATGTCCAAATAAATGCCAATCTCTTAAACTTGCATAAAAAAGTATCTGCCCTTTAAAAATTAGCTGCTCTCCAAACACGCAGCTCATCCAGACAGTAGCCTTGTATTTCTTGCTTTATCCAGTGTTGTACTGGTGACATTAATTCAATGAGGGGACCAAAATGGAAGCGTAATAGTTATTTTTCATGTTTGATTTTCTTCTCTGTGAATTTAATATAAAGATGTTTATGTTAAGCTAATTATACCTTGGCTTTTTGTTTTCTGCTGCTGAGTGAAATCATGTAGAAGGATTATTTTTTCCTCTTTTCCCTGAAGAATGGAACATTTGACCACAGATGCCATTTTTTACATTAGATAGAGAACCTTGCTGTCTATTACTGCAAGTGATTTATTAGTACATAGGTCACACTGAGGAGCAGTGATCAGCCAACAGGAGACAAAAATCACACCACAACCAATGCCTGCAGAATCAAATTATGTTTGATGTTTAACATTAACCCAAACTATTAAATAAGACTTAAACAAAAATCCTCAAAAAAGGAAAGCCCAAAAGAAAACAGAAACCAGGGAATTTCTGGGATAAATGTTCTTCTCACAGGAAATCTGTGCTGAGCAGAGTGTCCAAGGCAAGGGAGGAGTTGCTTTTTGCCCTTCTGTGTTCTGCTGTGCCCAGCTGTCCTCCTTCCTCTGTCTCTTCTCTCTGCACATATGTGCCACCCACCTAAGG
This sequence comes from Corvus brachyrhynchos, assembly GCF_000691975.1. Lineage (NCBI taxonomy): Eukaryota > Metazoa > Chordata > Aves > Passeriformes > Corvidae > Corvus > Corvus brachyrhynchos. Next base: position 5,791,526 of record NW_008246058.1, read on the forward strand.
AAAGAAATAGAAACAACTGGTCCCAGTGTGGCACTTCAGTCCTTCAAGTTGATTCTGGCCAGGAAGATTTCTTGTGTATAATAATAGTTTATTCACACCTCCAAATCCTGTGCTTCTCTCAGTGTGGGGGGCACATGCTCACCTGCTGGCACAGGAGCCCTGTCGTCCACTGAGCTCCATTTAGCCAGATGTGAGCACCTTTCATCTGAGAAAAAAGGGTCCTTAACAGCCACTGCTAAGGATGTTTCTGACTGGGGTAATGTATT
>NW_008246058.1:5792178-5801320 GCF_000691975.1 Corvus brachyrhynchos
TTAATTCATTTTTCCATCCATAATTTTTTTCTTTGTAGAACTGATTTGACACAGTCTAGCAGGGTGCTGTTACTGAAAAATTGAAGCACCAGGTGTGATTAAATAAGATCACACGTTTCATTCCCTCTTTAATTTCACATCATCTTTCAGCAGCTGTACCCTTTGCTTTCTGATAGTTGGAGAGCACGTTGCTTTTACAGCAGGCAGCTTGCTGCATTGGGCATGCACTGTTGGGCTGTTGTGAATCAAATCTATTTGTGCACACAAATTATTTATTGTTTGATGGACCAAACTTATTAATCTGTTTATTTCTCAAGTAGAAAATACAGAGTGCATTTAGGTAATGGAGACAGACCTAGCCTGGCTCCTCAGTATTTCCAGAGGTTCATCCATACATTAGAACATGTTTCATTCCACTGCAAAGAAAGTAAAAAGGTAAAGTGTAAAGACAGTGGTGGACTTGAGATCTTTCTTCTGTTCCTGTGAATCATAGCTCTATAGGATCTGATAAAGTCACCTGCTTTGCTGAGATTCCTGCCACTGACCCAAGGAGACTGAACCACTGCTATCCTGGCTACTGCAGGGCAGTAGTACTGGCACAGTGCAGAGATTGTACCCTTGTCCCTTTGCTGCTTTGTCAGAAAGGTGGCACTGAGGCCACAATGGCTATTTGCAGTTAGAACATGATGCCACAAAAAGAAAATAATCATGGTTTTAACTGTCCTTTGCTTTAGAATAGTGTTACTATGTAAAACTGAATTGGAACCTTAGAATATTGCTGGTAGTTATTACAGGCAGTGTTTCCACTTACAAACTTTGTCTGGCCTCACTTGTCAGACAAGAGCAGCTCAAAACAAAAACATGTATCTTTTAAATTTTTTCAGTCCTCAGAGGAATAGGGATTTTTCTGTAATACTCTGACACTGTTACCTGCAGTACAAAAAGGTTGTGCCTATTTATAAATGCGAGTATGCAGCAGTCTTGCCTGTCCTCCAGCACCCTTAGCCCCCCAGGTAAACCAGCCGGTTTTGCTTACTGCGGACTTGTCAAAAATGCATCCATCAAAATTAAATGAATAAATGAAACAAGTAAAAGGGTACCTGAATACTATAGCCCTTTTATTCCCAAGTAAACAGGGTTTTGTATGCTGTAGCATTATTCCAACATGAAAGAAAAACAATGGAAGGGGATGGTGACAGAAGAAATTTGGAGTTTCTAGGGATACATCTGGGTCTGCGTTTCAGTCTAAATAATGCCTATGAACACCTGTCCCTTCTTAAGTTTGATCTTGGAAGCAGCATTGGGACCAGCTCATTTGATGTCTCCTTTTTTTAAATTGAGCTCTGCAGATAAAACTGGCTGCCTGTAAATGCAAGGGTGTCCTTAAAAATGAGTTGGCATTTATGCAAACTTGACTTCATGCAGGAGAAGATACTCTTTAATCTGTGAGAGAACAAAAATTAACCTCCATTAAACTCCAAAGAAAATTTTTTTTTCTTTCCATTAGTAGACCAGTCTTCATGGAGATGTAGAAAGCTGCTCTGACCTTTTTTCCCCCATGTATTAGAGACTGAGCATCACTGTTTCATCCTAAGTCTGAGTTGTCTAAGATTTACTGGTGTTAACACAAACATTATTATTTCTTCACTGTGTATTCACATATATACAAAGGAAGTGTTTCAAAAGGTGAAATTATATTTAAGTAATTGTTTCTTGTTATGCTGGGGAATGTTTAAAATTATTTTTTGAGGTCACAGTGAAGGGCTTAGGGGATCTTTCAGATTGTGAAAGTTACCCAGTAATGTCAAGGTATTTAAAAATACGGTGTTGACCCCCTTCAGAAATGATGAAGTTTAAAAGGAACCCACATTTTGCTCTGGATGTTTTGGGAGGTGGAGTCTATAGCCTATTCTTGGTTTGAAGCTGAAGCATTAAACTTTTATATACCCAAATGACATTTTTGCGCCATTCCCTGTTTTGCAGAGCTGTTGCTTTAAGGCGAATGCTAGATTAATACTGGGAAAGTTGGCAGTAGCCCTTGTTCCTCCTGCCAATGCAAAGTAAGGTGTTATTTTCCCTACTGCTTTCCCCATATCCCTTCTTTTCTTTTGGGGGAATGAACTTCTTTCTCTAACTCAAAAAACCAAATCCTTTTGCCTTCCCGGTCCTGTAATGCAGCTCTTTTCACACACAAAGCAGCCTTCACTCACACCTGCTCTGTGATAGGATCCTTCTCCCTGAGGAGAGCACAACATCTGTTTTGTTTCCTCAGTGGAGAGAGACGCTCTCAAGAAATTCTTCTCCTTTCCTGCTTGCTAACAACAGAAGAGATTTTTAAAGCATTTGGTGTTTCTGAAGAGAGGAAAAACCAGTGGAGTACTAGACAGGAAAAAACAGCCATGGAAAAATAAATTGAACATAATTTGAGCTATAATTGAAGGTCTTAAAAAGAAGTCAAACTGCCAAGCTGGAAAGAAAAATGCGCATCTTGGAATAAAGTACCTATATTGGAAGGATGTGCTTGGGATTATAGTGTAGTACTGCTCTTTGGGACATCTTGGCTCTAAATCTGCTCTGAGCTTCCTGGGTGATACCGGACCAGAAACTTAACCCTTATTTGCTTTGATGGTCCATATGTAAAATGTGGTGGTATTGTGAGTTTTGGTGTTTCATACTGCTTGAAAGCACAGGGAAATGATAGCAGTTACCTAAATAGAAGCAGCTGTGGCATTGCAGTGATGGCAGTTTTTTGTGCATGATACTAAAAAGAGTTTATATCCTTTAAAGTACGGGAAGCATTGTGAAACACTGTATAACTGCACCCCTGGGGAATCAGTTTGTTGTTAGCATAGTGGAACCTGCAGCTTCAGTAAGGGGCCTACTTGAGAATGAATTAAAAGGTGTAAAGTGACAGAGTGCTTCAGAGTGACCTTGTGCTCTGCCTGCTGACGCTGTCTGTGCACATTGCACAGATTTTGAAAGCAGCAGATTTTGTTGCATACAATCCACTTGCTAGTTAGAAACCAAACAAACTAAAGGCTCTGAGCTGAGCTGTCTGTGGTCTGGATGGGGGAAGATTTCACATCTCTGTGCATGCTTCTGCTGTGGCACATAATAAGAAGCTGTGATCAGTGGGAGATAGGGCACTCCTGGCTGCTGCCTGGAAAATCCACATATGCAGCTTTAAGCTACTAAATAAGCATTGTAACCTACCAAAGCTCCCATTTCTGATATGGTTAGAGCTGGTGTCATACAGATGGCTAGTTCCATCATTCATAAATTCTTAAACCCATATGAATAAATTAAAATATTTTTATCTTTTAAAGGTGACCCACAAGTCCTTAAACTCTCTTTTATGTTTACAGTTTAATACTTCAGCCACTAACAACATTACCAATTTGAACCCAGCACATCTGGATTTTTTAAGACTAATGAAAAGTCTGTAATGTGCTGCAACTTCCTTCTGCAGTTCCAATCAAAATAAACCAAAGATACTCTGTTTTTACTACTGGTATCAAAACTGTCTCCAAATCAGTACGGAAACATGCTAAGAGGAAAAAGATGTGGATTTCAGTGGCATCTTGGTTTAATCTTTTTATAGCTATATTAGCAAAACTGTACATTCCTTGATGCTTATTGTGAGTTTGAGGGGCCAGTACAAATAACATTTTCAGAGGTGTCGAAGTAGGAGATAGTTGTTAGTAGTGTTTCAGGACTCTCTTAATTCACCAAGCTTATTCTGTACATGTTTCTGCAGATCAGTTAGAATAATCTTCTGTGTTTAAAAATTCCCCTACCAATTTCACAACCTAGAAGCAATCTTGCCACATGGTATTTGTCCTAATCTGATGAATTTAGGACACATGCTGTGGTTTAAAATAGTCAGGCTTTTGGGTCCATTTCCTGTAACATTTCCATGGTAATCTGAACTTCGAGCCACTGGTGGCAGTTCTGTCCTCTCTCCAATGCTCATTGTGATGGCCATGTACATTTCCTAAACCTGCCATTCACTTCCATTGTTAGTTCTGTTTGTTACTAGAGGAAGCCACCAGATTTCCACCATTGCCATCTACACGTCCATCTCTGAGGACAGTATAGCTTGTGGATAAGCAACAAAGAACTGGGGAGCAAAAATGCTTGAAAAAGAAGAAATTAACAAGCAGAGCAACTCTGACTTGCTGGAAAGAGAAGATTGGTTGAGTTGTAGCAGAGGTAATGAAGTGTGAAATGTGCTATTCCCAACCAGTACGCCATGCTGCTTTAATTTACAGAATATATAATTATATAACATTAACATTCTGGTACATCAGTCTTTGACAAAAATTGAAATGAAAACAGCAAAATGCATGAGTCTATTTTTAAGACAATTATTGTAATAATGGTGGATAAGACTACAAATTTAAATAATTTTCCTGATTTTAAGATTATGTCTTTAAGATTCTTTAATTTTGTGCCATGGCAAATCTTTCCATACTGTTGCAAAACCACTTTGTTTAGTAAACCTTTACTGAACACTTGTGGAAGTCCTTCCAGCATACATTGAATCCCCCTAAAGAAGATGTGTTTTAAAAATCAGATTAACTTTTATCGTTCTAGTACTTGGTAATGATTTATTAAGCCCATAGAAAACCTAGAGGATACAAAGTGCGTATGCACAGACCTGGTTGGGTCAAGAGATGAGCTTTCTGAATTCCTGTCTCCAGAGGAAGAAGCATTGTTTAGTCACTGAGATGCTAACAAAAGGCGGTGCTGAGAGACAAACTAATTTTGGTAGCTTCGTGCAGAAGAAAAAGCCCCTCTGAAACTTAATGACCTTCTGTAGGAGAAAAAGGCTTTAGGCATGAAGATACAGGCAGAAATCAACAAGGCTGTCATCTGGGAGAGAATATAGAAAAAGAAACAACTGGAATACACTGTATGTTCTAGTTAACTAAAAGTTATTATTTTGACATAGAAACACAGTTGACAGAGTAGGTAAAGTACAAAAACATTACTGTATTTAAAACACAGCTCTTGATCCTTCACAAAGAATAAAGCAGGATTTTAATTAATGGATGCCCAATGTCTAGATGTGTTGCATGCACATCATCAAAGGCATTGAATCAGTGCAGCACTAAATTCTCAGAATCATGAAATAGTATATACAGGAGGAACCTGGGGAGCATAGTTAGAGGTTGTACTGAATTTGGGGAAGAGGGATACATTTCTGACAGGAACAACAAGAAACTCCTGTTTTTAAGATTATTTTGAGGCAGACAGCCAGACTTCTATGTTTTTGAGAGTATAATACTCAAAGAGGTGGATGGTTTAGAACAGCTGTTCTAAAACTGTTAATAATATTTTTATGAAGAAATAGCGTTCTTATATGTTCAGATTATGCCAGTGCTCATACAAGCATGTGAATGGCAGCATGGCATGGGGATGTTTCTTAGGAAAAAACAGATACCCAGGTTTCACGGGCTATATAGTCCATCCTTTTGCAGTGAAACAAAATCAGTGCATAAAATTTGTAATTCTGTCTGGAAAATGGATAGAATTATTTTCAGTTGGCAATATTAATGGTTTGATAGCGTATCACAAATGTCAATTATACCATTACAATACTAAGTGGACATATCATGTAGCAACCATACAGTTGTTGAAGGACATGATAATGGGATGGTAACTTACTCAAATTAATTTTTATGTCACCAACCCCTGGCCATGCACTTTGGTGGTGATCAATAGAAATAAGCTTATTCTTCCAGCTATGACAGTGCTACAGAGCTTCAAGAATACAAGCCTTTGTACTGATCCTGAGTATGCAACTCAATGACATTTTCGCTATACCACTGTGATGCCTGAGATGGCCACCTATAAACAGAGACTAGACAAGAATAAGGGAATAAAGGTAGGTATTTATTTGAAGGCCTTCAAAGATACACCCTGGGCAGGCCAAAGGTTGCACCCAAGATGGATCCCAGATCATCCATCTTCACACTTTTATAAGCTTGGTTCATTTGCGTATCAGGCTTAATTGTCCAATTATAACTTCAGTTCATGATGTAATTACCCCAAGTTTGCCCCCCTCTCAGAGGCTTTTAGTTTACACATTTTGGGCCTGGTGTCCTTGAGGTGGAAACCTAGAGAGGTTTGTTATATCTAACCAGCATGAGAGAACAGCAGCTAACAGGCCACGAGAAACTTCAGAGTTACACACTAGGCAGTACAGGATTTGAAAAACATAAATGTTAAAACCTAAGGCATCACTGGAGGGACTCTGATATTGGAAGCTGTCTTAATGCAGAGATTGGGATATCATGCCAAAGCCATGACTCAGAGAATGAGTTGCTGTGGGACTTCTTTAGCTGGTATTCCACATTAGACAGGTGGTGCTGGTCTTCCTGAAAGTCCCCACTGACAAATGCTTTGGACTGACACAATAATAATACCAACTTTTTATGGTACGTGTACTGGAGGAATTCAACACATCCCTGAACTAGCTCAAGTCTTTCTATGTTCTATTTAAGGAAAATTGACAAAACGGGCCGCATTATCACTCAAGTGATTAATATGTAACCTATAAAAGGACCTGGACAAAAAGAATAAATAAAGGAAAAACTCTAAACCAAACCCATTTTCTGCTCCTATGCTCCTACTGCTGGTTATGCAGAAGCAGTAAACAAGCCCTATTCCCAAAGCTGTGCTGACAGCACTGATGATGGTGGTGCACAAATTAGGAGGTAAACAAAAAGCCGTGTTAATTTCAAGCTCCATTAGAAACACAGGCGGTAAAAAAAAAATCAATGTCTCAAAAAAAAAGGGAAAGAAAGTTGTTTTCTGGTAGGTGTAAGACTTTTAAATTATTGTTATAATTTCTTTTAAATTGTGTGTAAGCAAGAAGAAACTACTGCTCAGTGTCACATTAGTGACTAAAACGCTGAAAATAAACAACTAGCAAAATTTTTTTTTCTTTTTTTTAGAAAAATATACTCATCTTTGGCTCAGGTTGAAATTCTTGTATATAAAGGCTGGTTTCTATTTTAAATTTTGCCTGTAGGTTCTGTGGATATTCAGTTATATTTATAATCTTGGCATGACACATTTGAGGGATCATTCTTTTGAAAAGTATAATCATCAGATTTCACTGTTTTCTCTTGGCATAGTATATTCTTGGATCCAGATCCTTGGGGGCTGTTAATTTAAATTTTAGGTTTTGTTGTGCATCTAGATTAAGTCAGGAAATGCATGTATGTCATTTTGTTATCAAGTTGTCTAGCAGAGGATGACAGGAAGAACAAATACTGCTCTGTATGTTTTTGTTTTATGGTAGTGTGTCACCTTCAACTCCACTACATTAAATGTTTATCACTTCATGTGATCTTTGCTTTGCATAATAAACTAAGTTTCATATGGCCATGTTAAATTATGGATGGAGACTGAGTTCTGCGGCATGGTGTTGAGAACTGTTTCTTCAAACATAAATGCATATGTAAAGACCTTAGAATATAAACAAGACAGAGGTTGACCTTACAGAGCCAAGTTACTCACTAAGTGTTTGAGGAACTGGTGGCCTTACTATGGCCACAGATTTTCTGAAAATTATTATTCTTACACATATTACTTACAGAACTGCTATATTTATACATATTTAGTGTAATCTCTTTCGATCAAGAGCAATGTTGTGAACAAGGCTCCTAATGCTTCATCGTTCTGCAGCACCAGCTAGTCACAGCATTTTACTAACACAAGTGTTTGTCCCTGTGTAGTGGGCAATATTCCACCTACTGAATAGGATCAAGATGCAGGGAGTTCAAAGACCATGGTTTATGTACAAAAATGTATTCTTGTGATATTTAGATTGGTTTTAAACCATCTTCCACTAAAGTACCGTTTCTGTAGCAGAGTCAGGATCTCTGTGGTAGAGAACACAGATAAGATCCCAAATCAACACATTTCCTTCCAAACAGCTGCATCTTCTCATTGTCTTTTCAGCTCATCCTTAAGACACAGCTTGCTCTTCTAATTGTCATTCCCTTCAGTGAACATTAGCATACTTGTTAAATTGGCCATTTATGTCCCAGAAATCCCCTGCCTGTCCGGTGACTCACTCAGACCTGCATTTTGCACACCCCGGGGAAGCATGGAACAAGTTATCTCAGTGCTTTCCGCTCCGGGTCCTAAAACTATTGAGCATCAAATTCAGTCCTCCCTTATTGCTTCATTAACTGTCATGTTTGTTAGAAAAAAAGAGGCTTTTAAAGAGGAAGATGTCTTGAAGGATGTGTTCTCTCCTGTGGATTGTTGCAACATCTTCTTTGGGGTTTTTTATTTTTACAAGTCACCAAGTGCTTTCTTCGTCCCTGGCTGTGCTGTCCTGCCAACCTTACCTGCCTGCCCCATGTTTCTTAACATAATCACCACCAAAAGAGAGTTACTCTATCTGGCGGTGTTGCAATTAAGGCATGAGGGTAGCATATAAAAGTCACTTTGCCCATCCATAGCTGTACTGGGAGCATTTGCTAACAGCAGTCAAATCTTGTTTGGCCAGGAAAGGAAGCAGTAGTGATTGAGGCTGTGTAGAAAGGCAGTATGTTCAGTGCCAGCTTTTAAAAGTTCCCCTGATCTGTTTACTTTCATGTTCATTTTAGCTCCTCAAGTTAATGATAACTCATTTTGAGAATGCAACATTTGTATTTGTTTCAGAAAATGATGCATTTGTTTTTCTAGAGACAGTGTTGTCTTCCATCAAAACTTTATTTATACACAGCCTCCCATCCACATGTCTGAGGCCAAATACTGCCCCTTGAAATCATCAGAAGCTAATGTTAGTGAGTCTTGGGGTTGGCAGCCTGGTTTTTGTGTCTGTCTGAAAATAAATTAACATTGTGTTGAAGACTTTGTGAAACTATCTTCATGACATCTAAGTAGTAATGACTTCAGTGAAGCTTGAGGGCAAAGTGCTCACCGTTTACTACTACAGTAATTCTTTCACAAGGCTTTCCTCTCTTGCAGCACAATTAATTTTACATTTCATTTACTGACATCGGCATGCACTTAACTTTATAATACTAGTTAAAATTGGTTTATGATGTCAGTTTTATTTTTAGCACACTGAAAGCAGGGGAATAATTGAAGCGTGCTATTGTACAATTTAGGGCTT
>NW_008246058.1:5801389-5837681 GCF_000691975.1 Corvus brachyrhynchos
CATTGTAATCTTTCTGATGATACCTCAAAATGTCAGCTTGTGCCTCATAGCTTAAGTTAAGGTCCCAAAATAACTTCTGATGTACCTCAGAAGTTTAAAAATTAAGTCTCAGCAATATACATCAATAACATTTTAATATGAAAGGCAGTTGAAGTTCAGTATATAATTTATTTTGGTTTAGTTCTTTTTTTCAGTTAAAAGTTGTCCCTTAGAACTTAAGTTAGAAGTTGTCTCCTGTATGTTAACACCAAGGAGTTGTCTTTATGGTCTGTCACAGGGTACTCTGCTGGTCAAGCTAAAAAACCAGATTGTATTCTGATGAAGTCTTAGTAACTTTCCGGGATGAAAGGGAATTAAAACATACTTGGTCTGGAGTTTTCTTGCTTGCTTTACAGAATAGTGCTTTGGTTCTAAAATGCCAGTTTTTAAATTCAAGTAACGTTAAGCTTTTCTATGAAGAAATTAGTTTTCTATGAAGAAATTAGGAGGTCAGTCAAGTACTGATTAAAATCTGGTTTGGGGCTCACACTGACTTCTTCAACCTTCCTTAATTCTTGATCTGGAAAAAGGGACATTCATAAATGTTTCCTATCAGGAGTGATGTTTCATCAGGAGTTTGAAGGAGGAAGAACACTCTGAGACATCTCCACGTGAATGGCATCCTATTTGAGTTGCCTTCAGGGAAAATTATGTGTATAGATCATAAGGTTGGCCCTGTCGTTGGAGTTTATGGACCATTTGCCACTGTGTTTGCTTTTCCCTATGAGATAAAGCAACCACTGGAAAGCATTGAAACTCAGTGAATAAGAATGCACAACACAGAGAGCTCAAAGAACAGCAAGACCTTCATCAGCTGGGCAAGGCAGTCCATGTGCTGGCCTGACCTTACTCCCACTTTTTCTGTTAGAAGAGCAGGTTATTTGCCAGTCATTCTGAACTCTCACTATGAAACACAGTTTTTCTGCTGTGCTTGTATGTAAAAGCTATCTGCTTTTATTGCTGTCCCCATCTGAAATATGTCAGGCTAATGAAACAATATGATTGTTTTTATCTCCAAAGTACTTAATTTCTACTGACGAATGTCATACACAAGAACTCAAACCTAAATCTGAGTGGTTTTCTCTGCTGAGCTGCTTTTAAAAAAGGAATTAGCTTAGTAAAGAGCGGGCAAATACCTGCCAAACATTTTGTGAGGATCACTGATGGTGAAGTTTTGTTAAACTGCACTTCTTCCAAACATGTACAAAAATAGCAACTTTGGAAAACATGAAGCTGAGTCTTTTTCACAGCCAATGCTATTATGAGACTGCAGGTAGCATTCTTTTTCCCTCTTTTCCCCTGTGAAAGCTGAACATCATCTCGAAATGTGAGAGAGAAGTAAGCTTGATGCTTAATGTGACTGACTGCTCAAGAACTAGGTACTATTTGCTATTTTAAGCATTAGCCAGTAATTAGGATTTGCAGCACTGAGTCTCATTCTCTTGTCATTAATGAGGTCGTTAACAAAGATATGATAGAGTCTTTTCCTCCCGTTACACATGTAACTGAAATAAGTGAAAACTTCAAATATTTTGAGGCCAGTGTTACACTCCTTATGAACCTGCTTCTGTGATGCCTGTCAGCACAAGCAAAGTGAACTTCTGCAATCTTTGGGAAATTGCCCCCCAGAGCCATCAGGAATCCTTTACATGCCTGACTCTTGTGTACATATTAAACACAGGATGCTTCTCTTTTATTCCAGCCCTTCTTGGGCTCTCTCCCTCCCTAGCAGCTTTATGGATTTGTGAGGTCATTCCCCATTGCTACAATGCCACCTCCCACCTCCCACGTCTAAGTTATGATATCACCTGTGCTCTTCTCTTCCATGGGAAGAACTCTCTACCACAAAGTCACTCCATGCTCTCCTCAAACCTCACCTGAAGACTGCGTCTTGCTGGCTGAAAGTTTGCCAGCATTTGAGCTACTGAAGCGTGCTGACTACTTGCTGCCTTGCTGACCTGTGGCTCACTGTTTTCTTGTGTCTCTGCATCTGCTGTTTGTCTTGTCTTTGGGTACGTCTGTACTGCCTTCTGCAGTATGTCATGGAGAAAGATGACCCAGCTAGGCAGCTCAGAGGAGTCTACCTATAGGAGGAAAAGCGTTTTGCTCTACCATTGTAGCTCCTTTTCTTGAGCCAGCTCATTTAGATTTGCATCATTATACTGTACATGAAACTCTAGTTCACAGACTCTCTGTTTTGCATTGGGAATGCACCTGCCATAAGGAGTAGGGGAATGTTTCCATTATTAATAGATAGATATGTTTTCACATGAATTGGACAAGCAATATATTTCTATAAATTAGAGACATGCCCTATACTGACAGGAAAAAACCTAGAATTATAGAAAAACAGGTTGGAAGAGACCTCAAGGATCATCTGGTCTAACCTTTCTTGGCAAAAGCATGGTCTAGACAAAATGATCCAGCACCCTGCTCAGCTGAATCTTAAATGTGTCTGATGTCGCAGAATTCACCACTTCCCTGGGGGGGATTATTCCAATGGCTGATTGTTCTCATTGGGAAATATTTCCTCTAGTGTCCAGTTGGAATGTCCCCAGGAATAATGTGTATCCATTGCCTCTCCCCTTTTCCCTGTGATTCCCTGTAAAAAGGCAGTCTTCATCTTCTTTATAGCCATCCTTTAAATACTGAGACACAGTGGTAAGGTCTCCCCTAAACCTTCTTATCTCAAGGCTGAACAAACACTTATCTCAGCATTTCCTTTTTTGTGGGCCTTCTCTGGACCCTCTACAGTCTGTCCACATCTTTTTTGTATAGCAGGGACCGAAAGTGAAAGCAGTATTCCAGGTGTGGCCTGAAAAGCACTGAGTAGGGCAGGATAGTGACTTCTTCATCCCTGCTGGGGATGCATGTGCTGATGCAGGCCAGCATTCTGTGGGCTTTCTTTGCCACAGCAGCATACCGTTCACTCATAATTGACGTTGCTGTCCACAAGGACCCTTTCCACAGAGCTGCTCCTCAGACAGACCTGTCCTTGTGTAACTTCATAACGTTCTTGTTAGCCCACTATTCCAGCCTATCCAGTCTTCTTGCAGGGTGTCTCTCTCTTTCAAAGTGTCCACCTCCCACTCAGTTTGGTATCATCAGCAAACTTCATTGGGGCACACTTTGTCCCATCATCCAGATCTCTTACGAAGATACTAAACATTGAAATGCCTTTTTTTTCCCACTGGTGTGCTTTTTGTACCTCATCTGATTGCCTTACCAATCTTCAGGACACACATAGTGTACTGTAAGTGTAGCTCCCTGTCGCCCTTGCATATCTTACAATAATAGTTTTATTAAGAGTATGATGTAACAATTTTTATTTCTGATGTTGCTGCCCAAAGACCATTATGGGATGATCTCATAAGGAAACTGCTGGTTTGGTGTTTCCCTGTGTCTTGAGTTCTTACCGAAATACTAAACATTGAAATGCCTTTTTTTTTCCCACTGGTGTGCTTTTTGTACCTCATCTGATTGCCTTACCAATCTTCAGGACACACATAGTGTACTGTAAGTGTTAGCTCCCTGTCGCCCTTGCATATCTTACAATAATAGTTTTATTAAGAGTATGATGTAACAATTTTTATTTCTGATGTTGCTGCCCAAAGACCATTATGGGATGATCTCATAAGGAAACTGCTGGTTTGGTGTTTCCCTGTGTCTTGAGTATTTTGATAAATGTGTTATTTTAGAGAACATTTCCACTTTTTTCCTCCTTGATGCTGTTCACATTGGACCTAAGAAATTCCAAATTGCTCTGCAACATTGGTTTTTCTTATTAGCTGGCTAGAAAAGCGACGGGGAGGGACAGAATACAAAAACTTGACATTTGAAGATATTTTCTAGCTCCTTTAGCTATTATTTTGTATTGCTGTTGTACTTGCCACCCCCTGGTGAGAATGGCTGCAGTATGCATGGTAGAAGGCAGTGGCTATCCTGCAGAGCTTGCCTACTAACCAAGGCAGATGGTAGGAATTGTCACCTGAGCATTGCTCCATGGAGGATGAGGCATAGAGGCACCAAACCAAAGGCTTTAGGTGCTGGGACCAGAACAAAATGGCAGCTCAAGGTTCCTCCAACCTCCATTCCTGAGGAAAAATCCTCCTCTTGATGGTTTTCAAAACCCCATCAGCAAAGCCCATTCTCTGAGAGTCCATATGGGCAAAAGCAAAAGCAGTGCCAAGCCCAGTGGCTCCTTCTTACCTCTGCGCTGCTTGCAGGAGCCCTAATGAGACCGATCAGCCTTTTTCATCCAACCTATCTGCTGAAGACTGGAGGGAGATGTGATTTATTAGCTAGGACCAGGATGGATAGCACCATAAATCTCCTTTAGACAGCAACAATTAAAGTTGCCAGGGCTCTCTGCATTGCCACATGGAGTCCAGGCAACTCTGACCAGATTTGACTGGCTTATTTTGCTAAATGAGGGTTTTGAAATGACCGTCTGGATTTTATTAATAAGTGTGTAAATCTGAACTATAAGGGGAAAGAAGATGAACTGATGCTAGTATATCTGTGACATATACTTAATAATAAAACTTAAACTCTTATACAGCCTGATACAAATTACTTCCTCTACTGCGCCAGTTCTGCCACAGCTACACATTTCATTTTTGTGATATGCTCTGCGACTGCTCCACTAGTAAGTGCTGAGAAGGGAGAGAAATAGATAGATGCATCTGGTATTTATAGAGGACTGTTTTAATGGTGCTAAAAAACTGATGTGCTCAGCATTCCTTGCAGCTGCAGTTGCATTCGTGTCAGTAATCCTATCAGGAGGGTTGCTGGTTTCCAGAGTAATTAGAACCCTGAAACAAATAAACAGCAAATGAATTCTCTTCTTTTGAAGTTATCTTCTTTTTTCCCCTCTTTTAAATGGCCGTTCTCTGGTATAATTATGTACCAGTCATTATAACATTAAAAATAATTTTAAGTGAATGAATGCTATTTTTATTGTTGTTATTCATTGCTAATTATTATGAACTAATTGTAATTTCAGATAGTCTTCTAAAAATCTCATTTCATTAGAGAATGGCTACTGACTTAATTGTTTCCCTCCTTGATCCCAGGGAGAGGCAGGAGCTCCAAGCGGGGTTCATGTAAGCTGTGCTGGTGGCTTACAGCACGTGTGGGTGGAACACAAGTGGTTGCTCAAAGCCTGTTTGATAAACTTCTGCCCTTCTAGTGCTTAAGCCATAGGTTAAATATAAATTCAGAATACTATATGCTTGCGACCAGGGAAGTGATGACAGAGATACTACATGATAATACAGGGAGGTAATAGCCTTCCTATCTGGCTTTTTGTGACTTTGTCTGGGACAATACATTGCACCCCAGACTCTCATTCCTGAAAAGATACTGGCAGGAGTTCAGAGGACACTAACAACCTGACAAGTTTTCTAGGGAGAGTTTGACTCTAAGCAGTGGAATCTTCACCATTTACCTGAGTTACTAATTTTGCAACATTTGTGGCTTTAGTCAGATGTTTTCGATTTGTGCTCACATATGCCGAGTTACAGCGTATGGGCACTGGGTCATCATTGTGTAAACTCTGTAGTCTAGTTTGCATTTTTTGGCCCTTGATTTCGAACCAGTTTCAGGATTAAAAAACAGAATAATAAGGATCACTTACAGTTGCATAAGCAAGTATATGTTAATTGATGTTTCCTGGTAATGAGGTATGAGAATGAAAAGCCCACCCCACCTCTCAGATCCCAGCTTGAGTTTTTAAGATTGGCTGTTAGAAGAAAAATGTCTTTGTACTCACAAATTGCACACATTCAGCCCAGAGTTACTAGCACATAATAAACATGGAAACATCTAGTGGCGCTTTCTTTAATGGACTCATTCTTTAGACTAGAACCACAGCTTTTATAACCCAGATTCTTAAAATGCCTTTTATAATGTCGTTTCTTAAACAGCCTTAGCTTCCGTTGTCCTGTAATGGCAATTCTCTCCTATCAAGACGACCAAGACAGCACAGTGCTCTGGCTGTAACCTGTCATGTTCACAGAAATACCTGAGAAAGATGATGTGGAGATAACTAAAACTTCAGGGGGTTTAAATATTTCTAAAATTCAGTTCAAAGTGAATTCAGGAGATATTTCTATAGCACTGGCTGTGCTCAGGACTTCCCTCCTTTCCTCACCCTTCCTGCAGTTATTTTTGGGTGAGAGATTTATAGCAACAGAGCAAATTGCCATGTTAAATCTGAGCTCAACTTTCAAATCAGTTGTCACTGAGCAGGACCATATATACCCAAATACATAGGAGAAAGATATGGCAAATCGGCTAATGCTTTAAGTCAATGCATCTGTGATAAAGCTCATAAAATTCTCTAAGCAGAATTACGATGTTGAGAGTTATGACTACTTTATGCTTGAATGAAAGCATCCCCATGTCGGTTTGAGGGACACAACCTCCTACACAGTGACTTCATTCTTTAGGGTGATTTATCTTAATTTTCCTCAGTGTTCCCATGTTTTGAATTGGAGTTCATGTAGGCTGAATTATAGTATATAGACCTTGGGTCATCTTTTTCTGAACCTGTATTTTATCATGCCTTTTTTACCTCTTGGCTTTGAAAGGCATTGCTCAATGAAAGAATGTAGTTTGTGCTTGTGATACATCTCAGAGGCTATTTAGATAATGGTTTCTTGACAAGGAGGTGCTTATGGGTTTTTTTGCTAAGTCTTTTTATTCCAATTGTGATAAATTTGTGATGTATAACAGTGAAAATGAAACGCCCATAGTTTCTTTTGAAATGAGCTTAGGAGTGTGCCATCCAAATGCCTCATGCTGTCAGAGAAACCCTTAACACCTACTATTGAAGACACTTCTGCTGATCCAGGAGTTTCTAAGCAAGGAAAGCAAGATGCTTCATAGATGTGTATCAGCCTCAAAAGGAAGAGGGGATACCTTTAGAGGAGAAAATTTTCTTTCAAGGAAAAAATGAAATTACTGCAGAAAGTCTTAAAATCTTGCGGTGGTCTGCCAGGCAGAAAGATATCTGATCATAAACGGCACTGTATGTCTGGTGCAGCCTCCTGACTGATATTTCAGTTAGATAGAAGTGAAGATAGAAGTGAAGCAGAGGTAAGGAATCTAATCATTCAAAAAACACATGCTCATGCAACATTATCTCTCTTCTGAGAGAAAATGGACATAGCAGTTCACTTAGACCAATGGCAGGGATGAGTAACTAGTTTCCTAGTTCAGAGAAAATTAACAATATAGAAAAATATGCTCTTAATTAATTTTTACTCTTAACAACACATTAAAATTTGAACAATTTAGATGCAATTAATGGGACAAGAAAATAATTGTTAAAAGAATAAAAGCAAGACTGTGATACTGTGCTCCTTGCAATTATTTTTAATGCTAAATAAACACACTAGTGAGAAAATTGTAATATGTAATCATTGCACAGTACTAAAAAGAGCAGTGTGATAGCCTGTGCCAGGTAAGCCCTCGATGAATAAAACAGTTTTTTATTGCATTGTGCAATGCTACATTCTGACAGTGTATAAAAGGAGTGAATTTCAGTGGTGATATAGGTTCAGTAAAAGACAATCATGCCAACCTGTTCTGTATTGGTTTTTGGGAGATAGAGAAAGGAGAGGGGAGGGATAGCAATGTCTATCACAGAGAAAAAAGGCAATGAAATGTGACCCTCTTTTAATTAAAGGGCCCCACAAAGTAATTTCCCCCTTTAAATTGTGATAATATGGTTTTGGCAGGAAGAGTAATGTGAACAAAACACTCTTCTTTATAGGCAAAATCAAGGAGGGCAGGCAAATTGTATTCAGTAGCAATTTGTTGGGGAATTTGTCATTTGTTTTTGAAGAGTGCTTGGAAGTGGACAGCAGGAGTGGGGTGTTTTGCTTGTGCCTTGTGAATGGCAGCAGCACTGGGGTTTGAAAAGCTTTTAGAGGAGTCAGGGGATATTTTCCCATGGGAAATTATAGAAAATACCTGTCAGTTTTAATGGCAGCTCATCATTCCAAAAGGAGACTAATGTGCTCTTTGGAAGTATATTTTATCAGCTCTAAGTCCTCTTTGTGGTAACATAAAATAGGGTTAATACAGTCAGGGTAGTGAAATCTCATAACCATCTCTTCAGCTTGGGGAATTTAAAGAAAGAGCTACACAGGTTCCGTCTGGATTTTTGAACAGGGTGTAAATATGTACAAAAATTGTCTTTTTTTCCCCCCTATTTTGATAATGTCTGATATATCTATTCCTTATTTTCTGCCCATTTATGACCAGACTGAATCAATATGCTTTATTTCCCCTTTCCCAGCCTAACGGTACTTTCCTTGTGAAAGGACCTATTAAGGACATATGGCCAGAAGAGGTGGGGGCCCTTGCTTTTCCCCCTCTGGTTACAGTATGGTCTGTATCCTTAGAGCGTTTAGAGAAGTGCACCATTCTTTTATATGGGATGTAAGAAAATATATAGCTGGTGTAACTTAATCAGTATATCATGTTTCTCATTGTAGGGTCTGGCCTAGGAAGGTTTTTTTATTAAGGTGAAATGCAGCATGTTGTTGAGCAGAGAGGCTGAACGACCCTGAAGTAGGTCTGCAATTAGTGAGCCATAGACAGGAGAAATTATGCTGCATCTGACACACAAGGCAGTGTTTTCCAGCCAGAAGACACACATGCACGGTGCTAGGAACAGCTGACAGCAAGCCTTTCTGGGAGAACAAGCTGTAACACAGCAAAACTTAATCAGTGCTGTCCTCCCTCTTTCCTGCTCTGTGTGTCTTTATTTCTGCCTTGCGCTTCTGCTGCTTCTATTTGAAGACATTATTTTAGACATTAATATCTAAACCAGGAATCCTACAGAGGAGTCTTGCAGGGTGATGGGTTTAGGTGGAGGCAGTAGGCTTTAGGAAATGCCCAGAGGTTAGAGATGCAATAGTTGTTGTTACTGACAAATCTGTTAAAACCAGAGAGAAGTGGAAATGTAAAGACATGAAGAAAGGCTTAAGTGCTCATACGAGATTTTACCATCAGTTAGACTACCTTGAAATAAGTGGCAGCAGAGTCCTTTCCTTTGATCTGCACATCCGTTTTGGCCCATTTTCTTGAATAATCTCACCATTAAACCAAAAATAAAATAAAAACATCCTGCTCTTAATCTAGCCATTCCAAAGCAGATGAGTCACTGTCGTTGGGCTTGTCCTGCAGCCAGGTCAGAGAAGCAGCACACACTCACAGTGAAAAGAGGGGTGGAGGAAGGCTGGTTCTGACAGCAGCTGTGATTAAGCCCCACCATCTTCCTGAGCCATAGCTCCAACAATAACTAACCAGTGGATGTCTCCCACAGTAATACTAGCTGGGGTTTCCTTTAACACTCTGGACAGATTTTCACTGCAGAGATGCTCTTCTCTAGCATAGCTCAAGTGAAACTGGCCCCTGTGCAGACAAATCCTGAGCTGTTTGTGTCCATGTTCTAACTGGGGTCACACAAAAGCATTTTTCATGCTACTTACTGAGTAAATACTCAGATAACCCTGATGGAAAATGTACAGCGCTGTCTAGTTGTTTGCATGTGTCACAAGATGATAGTAGGGATTGTGTTAAGTTTTTAGGGACTGCTGCAGTTCCAGAAGTGTCCAGTGGCTGCCCTTTGGTTTCCAGAGGACACTCAGTCACTCTGCCAGACTGAACTGTGGAAGGGGCACTAAGGCAGAGGTTGATGTATTTTTTTAGAGATTCTCCTGGCCCTCCAAATGTGCTTAGTCTGGCAACGGGGTGGCTGCATATTTGGTGGAGTGTGAATCAACCCTGAAGAACCTCCTCGGGCAACAGCTGCTGCTGCTTTCAGTACTGCCCTGAGCCTGATGATCCCTTTGTGAATCTTTAATACTGATCTGCAGTACTCAGGGTTGTTTGAGGTTTTTTTCTGTTGCATCAAGACATATTCTGACCCTCCTCCACTTTCAAGGGAAGAGAGGACAGGCAGCAACTATCCCATCTGAAGCTTCTTCCCATTTGTTGCCTGTAGCTCTTTCACCCTACTACAACAGCTGGACTTCTGGCCTGGTGCCTTTGACTAACTAGTCACCTGACCATCTGAAGCTGTTACCTCATTCTAAGTCAGTATTACCATGTCCATCAGCTGGCATCTCCCACAGTTTTCCCACTTGAAAAGATGTTTGGCTTGTACCTGTTTTGTGAAAGGTGTTTCTGTTCTGCCATTTATTCGTATTTGAAATGTTCCTGGGACTGCTTCTCTTCACAAGTCCACTGGTTCCTTTGACAAGGGCAGAGGCATTTCTGGCCATCTACCAGAAATACCAGAGGAGAAAGGTACACGGTACATCATCTTGCAAATTCTAAAATTTAATAGCAGGTCTTCCTCTTGTTATTCTTATTATTATTCTGTTTAGTTAGTTAGTTATTTTATTTTATGAGCCTCATTACACCTCATCTGTTCAGTTTTTTGTGAGCCACCATATGGCATCAGTGGAAACCTGGTGAAAATGTATTTATCATCTCACAAAACATATATAAAGATGTCAAACACATAATTAAATTAGAAGAAGTCATTCTCTTTAAGATATAGTCTTACCAATTAGTCATTGGGATATTCTGGACCAAGTCTTATTGGCTGTCTGGCAGGGGATATCATGAACATATGTGTCACGACTCAGGATGAGGTATAAAGGAACTGTAAAAGTAGTGCTATTTCAGGTATCACAAACCAGTTCTGAGTTCCTGAAGATCTTGAGTGAAGTATTTCATTCTTATCGTTTAGGAAAATCTCTCTTGGCACAGAGGAGCAAATGAGGCACAATGGAGAACTGTTTACTTGGTGCACAGCCATAGTACCGCCCGGGGTTTTCCCACCGGACTTGCGTTTTACATCTGGAGTTGGGGGTCAAGAAACCCCTTTTAATCCACCGATTCAGATAGGCTTCCAGACGGAAGTTCACATTTGAGGCAGTATTGTTCCTCCAGTAAATATAAAGTAATCAGGTTGTAAATTTATAAAGTAATTTATTTAAATGCTTTCAGTTTGGTGGGATGAAGCCAGCCTGTGAGATCTGTCTCTGCAGCCTGGCTGAATTTGCTTGGACCATTTGGCTTCTAGGCAGTGAAGAGTTACGTGGAAAAGCTAGCAGAGCTCTCTTTAGAAGAAAAGAGCTTGCTCCACAGCTCTCACTTCATGAAAGTGTTTGGTACCACTACTCCTTTGCCCAATACTTAGGTCAGTCATTTCTCTGGTTAAACACTCTTCCAAAAAATCAATTGCATCATTCATTTTCCATTCATTAAATAAGGAAAATAATATATTTATTTTTTATTTCCTCTGTGACTGTTGCATAAATTCATCTGTGAGGCCAGGTCAGGTCAGCATCTTGGAGCAGGTCTAGTCAGCATCTGCTTTCAAGTGCTGTGCCCCTGCTGCTGTAGACATGTCTATGGTGGAAGCAAAATTCCCATCACTACTTTCCATGTAACACAACAATGGGAATATTTGGTAGATTAGTTCAGTTTTTGAGATGTTTCTGTAGCAGTTTAATGTCATCTGGTGGATGCTGCTGCAGCTTGTCTATCCCAGCTTCTTTCAAGTTTCTAACTCTTCTTTTGGGACTCATACAGCAGTGTGGAGAACTGATTTAATGAGCTGATCTGGGCAGAAAATAGTCACTGTAAAAACTAATGACTACTAAAGCATTAGAGGGGTTGTGTACTGAAACATTCATCGTTACCACGCTTCGCATCATGCAAGTATGTTCTCACCTCCTGCATGCACACAGGCCTTGTTCATGTTCTGTTTGGAGTGTGGAACTGTAGGGTTTCTGGTGCATGTTCCCACTTTCCTCTGAGACAGTACTGCCAAAGGCAGAAGGACCTGTACTTTTTGAAAGGTGGCACCTTTTGTATTTGAGCTTTCAGAAATAGCTGCAAAAATTCCTCTGTTTCCAGACCACCCTGCTGCATGTGCAGTGTATTGGTGTGGGAATGGAGCATGCTGGAGTTGGCCTTCTTTGAAAATCTGTGCCAAAATACTTGCTGTTGAACTGAACTCATTTTGGGTCTGGTGGATCCAGACTCCAGTGGTGGAGTGGCTTATCCCTGTAACACCAGCAGCACTGTCAATTCAGTTTGCTTCCCGAGGGTCCTCTGTATCCTGTTGTTCTGGAGGCAGACAGGGTAGATCAGCTGCAGGCTCTGTCTGTGGTGAAACAGGTGTTGGCCTCTTCCCAGAGAAGGATGAGCAGGTCAGTGGTTTCCTCCATCCACAGAGGGCTCTGTCAGGTGATGTGGATGAGAAATGGGCCAGTGGGCAGAAGGAATGATGGGATAACCCTGGGGCAGGTCACCAGACATCACAGAGCTCACCTTCATGTGGGCCTCTTTTTGTGCTTGGAAGACAAAGAGACAAAAGTTCTTTGTACATTTAGCAATTGTTTGGTGGTGGTAACAGCACAGTTTAGGGAGGGGGCTGCTTTCCTGTACCCATCCCCCTCACACCAAATCTCTCCCGTGACTTTAGTAATGGCTATTCACCGTTAGGAAGTGCCTTTCCTCTTTTGTGATGTTATTTAGCACAGGCTCCAATTAAAAGCAAGCCTGGGGAAAATAGGGCGTGGTTGCCTAGTAACCAATTGCCTTGGGATCTGAGAAGGTAGAGCAGAATTAAGGGTTAATATTTGCAGGTAAAAGTAGGAATGTCCAGGGATGTGGGTGGTGGAGGTTTTAAGTTAAAAAGATCGAGGACATGGTTCAGAGAAGCAGAGTTCCCACTGGGTTCTCTCTCCAAATAACAACACAAGATGAACAGTGTTTAGTTAGAATCCAACTGATGGAAATTTAGAGAGAACACAAGATCTCTGTTTGAGAGTGCTTCCTTGTGTATGTTATTTACATAATTTGCCACAGTGTTGCAAGATTTTCTATCTCTGCATTTCATTCACAGTTCAAAGCTTGCCTTAAATAAGCAGCTGCACACGGCCACATAGCCTACAAAAAATAGTGACTGCTTTTATACACGTGTTTCCTGGGGTAGCCTGGTTTCCTCAAGGTGTCAAAAGATCAGTGTTAAATACTTAAAGGTTTATTTTGAGAGAGTCAAGGCCTGCAAAGATCTTCTGGGGGCTTCATACCTCTGAAAATCAAGCAGCAACCATGCTCCTTCAAAACTTCCTAGTCTGCCTTATCAAGTGCATATTTTCCCTTCTTCACTATATTTTAGGTAGTTTTAGAATAGGATAAATAGAGGAGAGAGATGGCTTGTGTGACAGTGCATGCCACTTGTGAAAATATCCTTGACCTACGCTTCTAAACAATCTTGAACCAAAGAGCACAAATCCAGATGTGGAGCTGAATGACCTTTTGGGATACCTGTGTCCCCACCCCTAGTGGAGAACTGCAGTGAAGGAACCAAGAATGCGGCAAATCAGATGTGATGGTACTTAAGTGTGCTTCAGCTTGGACTCTCTTTTATGGTGTCATCATGAAGTGTGAAACTCTTCTGCAGATATGCAGCTGATTCCCTGTGAAGGTAATCAGGCATCTTGTGAAATCCTTTGCACATTGACTGGTACATGTAGTCTGTGTGCAATATGCACTGGTTATTCTGTCTGGATATTAGAGTCCTCTTTTTCTCACTGATGAAAGCAGAGGGTAAAATAAATCCTTTTCACATGCTGTTGTTATTTCTTTGTGCTTATTTATATTATGACAGCATTTCAGAAGCCCTCCTTGTGGGCCCTTCCCGCTGCACTCAGTGCTTTACGGGTATGTACTGCAAAGACTGCAAAAGATTGCATATGCTAACTATGTCAGAAAGCAGCAGGTAAATGCAACAAATAGATATGGGAGAGAAATAAGACAGTAGCTCTCTCTTAAAGTAAGCCATGATCCCAACAAATCTTGTCATTTTTTTTGTAGACATCATGCTGAAGGGAAATCTTTCTAGATTTCTTCCAAGATTTTTTTAAGAAGACAATAAGTTGTGGCCTCACAGGTGTTATGAACAAATTCTGCCCAGAAGTGGGAGCCTCTTGGGGGAAAATCTGATTGTCTGATTGAGATTTCTTTGACTGGGTAGCAGAGGCAGGTATCTCTGTCAGAGTTATGATCAACAGCTCAGTAACAAATGAGAAATGGTGGGTAAAGATAGGTTCTGCTCAGAGGGACCTTGAGAGTCTTCAGACATTTGTGAGTCTGCTGTTGCAAATATGAATCCATTATCATCAAAGCAAGGAAACAAAATAGTCTCCATGGCAGCATTTTGAGTGGAGGGAAAGCAGGACCAGGAGAATATGTGAAGTGTTACAACCCACAGTTGATGGACCCTGTTTCTCAAGATAGCCGTAAGCTTGGAAAAATTTCCATTTGGAAATGAAAAATATTGTAAGGCTAAGAGGGAAATACTGCCAAGACTTAAATATGTTTTTAATCTGCTCAAGATTGCCCAGATCCTTGGCGGAACACTGTTTGAACTCTTAAACTGATGACTGGATTGTTGTTCATCAAATTTTACATCCTTTGGGTCAGGTACAGATATCTAAAGCTATCCTAATGCTATCCAAGCTTCATGTTAGGTGCACCCTGGAGAAGAGGAATGTATGTGTTTGGGATTTTTTCAGTGTTTAGTAGTAAAATCTTTGGAGCATTATTTAAAATACTGTATCCTTTCACTCCTTCTCAGAGAAGGATATGTGTGCTGGGCTTTCATGTGGTATCCCACTTACACCACAACAGCCACTCTGTAGAGAAGAGCTATCCTGTGGTACAACTGTATTTTGCATTGGGATTTACCAATGGCAAAGCATTTCCCTGTTTCCCCATTTCCAGTAATTGAGGTTTATAAGTATTCAGCTCGTTCCTGAACAAGGAAGCAACTTTGTTGATGATCATATGGGCTTCCAAGCACAAGGTGTGCTCAACACTGTTTATGTAGGACCTACAGGCAATAAGTTTTTTTAATTAAATTACTTTGACCTAGAATGAGATTTAATTAAATACCATATTAAACAGACTTAAACAAAAAGACATTTAGTAAACCACTATGCAAATTTAAAGGTAATTAAAATTTGAAATCTGTTGACTTTACGTTATCTCTATAATTGATGCTAAATGTGAACAGATCAAATACACTTTTTTATTATTGTGTTTCCTTATTTATTTTTTGTGCAAGCTAAGATTGCTAATGACTCCTTTGAATTATTTCTATATCTATCTGATCTATTGGAGTCATCATTAGAGTGGATGTCTTTGGGGTTGGTAGTTACTGGTTGGTTTGGGTGTACCAAAGAAGTCTTGCATAACACAGAGGTGACAGGGCACTCATTAGAGAAAATAAGCGAACGTATTGACTGAAGACAATAATGAAGAAAGTACTTCTAACCAGAAATTTTGACTACTTACTTTCCTAGTTAGGCTGAAAAGAGAGGCTCAAATGTAAAAAGTATGTGAAACTAATGAAATAGAAAAACATCCTCCAAGAGTTGGAACTGGACCAGCTCCACTAGAGCAGGACCGTATTCAGTCGACCAAGACAGCTGACTCACTTAATTCTTGAGACTAAGGTCAAGAAAGCATTGAGCAATATTCATAATCTTCTAGCCAAGAATGACTGACCCTTGCTCTGAGTGATAAATAAGCAGTATGCATACATCAAAAGCCTGTAATAAACGCCTGCAGTTAGGCAATATGGTCCCAAATGTTGAGAAACCGGGTTCTGCTGTTTGAATCTGTAGATAAAATGAGTAGTGAAGGGAGTCCCTCTCCACTCAAACCTCACAGGGAGTCAAAAATGAGCATGATGTGTGGGACCAGTCTGTGTCTGCCTCTGCAAAAGATGAGGCTTAACAAAGCCAACATATTTTCGTACTGGTGACATCTGTTACTACTGCTTCTGCTCTGCAGCAGCTGATGTGACCCAGCTGTGGATCAGCATTTATGAAGGAGCTGAGGATTATGTGCTCAATATCTTTCCAATACATCCTGCTGCAAACTCCACCGATTTCCAGAGCAACCTCCAGAGAGCAATCCAAATGTTCAGAAAACTGCCAGCTCTCCCTCTTGTTGTCCTCTGCATTGTCCTACTCTCCTCCTCCCCTGCCTGGCCCTCCTTACCTTGGGAATTCATCCATCCCCAACCATGTGAAGAAATGATTGTGGTTTTTGCTTTCAGAATTGCAATCTGTGTCTCATAAAATCATAAAATAGCCACAGCCAGTTGAACAGGCAGGATTTAAGATGACTTGCAAAAATCTGGAGAGAACCGAATATAACCATAGATAAAAATTACAATTAAACTTCTATTTTCTGAAAGAGAAAAACCACGTGAAAACAGTGGGCTCTCCCATTTATCCTCCAGATTACAAAGTAACAGAAATCAGTTCTTATTGTATTGAGTACTTAAAAAAGATCTGCCTTTCTCAGCGTATTTATAAATTAGTCTGACTTTGAAATTGTGGCATGTGGATGGTTTCAGAGGTGAAAAGATGAGCATTATTTGCATAATAAAATCACAAAAGGGGTGAGTATGCAAAATGTAATTTATTTAAAATTCACCAATCCAACATGCTGGGCACAGGTGCAGAAGATTAGAAACAAAAATAGTCACCTACTGCATATAAATTAATGGCAGTGTCCACAAGAGCTTCCTTCCCCACACTCAGAAAAACCTTTGGAGAAGGGATATTCAGCTTGATCTGACTGTGATAGATCCTGTTAGAACAGGGAGACGGCAGGTGTGATGGCTGGTGGGCCTGTGGTACAAGGGACAAAGAGAGTCCACTGGTGGGACAGTCCCTAGTACCAAAAGATCCTCCCCAGGTTAGGGTGAACAGAAGAGGCTTCCCCCAGGATGCATTGTTCTGGTATGCTAATGTACCCCAGTTCTGCTTCCCTGGTTGGCCCGTTGGCCTCCCTGCCCCTTGGTACCTTATATGTCCCATGCCCTAGAAGGTTCTCCACTCCCTGTTCCCCCATTAGCCCTGCCCCATCGTCACTCCCTCAGAGTTTTCCCATTGTCTCCTTTACCCTGGTTCCACCTGCGTACCGCCCCCGTGCCCTCAGATCATTGGTCCCTGATGCTCAATCCGCTCCCATATATAAACCTGGACCCTCCCATGTTCTTTGTCTTCGTCCCTGGAATCCTTCACACGTGTGGCTGCAATAAACCTCTCCCATGGAACACTGTACGAAGACCCTTCCTGCCTCTTTGCCGTTGACCTATTTCAAGGAGCTGTCCGTGTGTGTGTGTGCATGCACGTGTGTGTGTGGTGCTCCTGCCGAGCGGCTTCGCTGTGGAGACGCTTTTAGGAAGGTTGCGACACCTCCTTATCCGGCACCGACAAGCTGCCGGGGATCAGGCAGGCAGCCCCGTGCTCCCCTGTGCCAGCAGCAGATTTTCTGCAATACTCCATGGGGCTCTGGGTATGAGCTGCCATGGGCCAGGGTGGCTGAACAAGCAGGTCTGAGTGGCAGCAGTGCCTCTGTCAAATGAAGTACATTGTAAGTATTTTAAAGGATCTGCTCTTGTGTTCCAGACACATAACTTTGTTACTTTTTTTCCTTAATCAATGTCTGTGCAGTTGGTTGACACAAAATGGATGACTGGAGGGTATTTGGTAATTCCAGGACCTTGTAAAAATAACTTCTTTTTTATAATACAAGCAAAGGTGGCTGCAGTGGTTGCAACAATGCCACTACGTTTCTGACAAAAACTTGATGAAGAGATTGGATTTTATTACAGTTTTATGTTACATGGTTAGTGATGTGTTACACTTGAAAAGCCCAGACAGAGACAGCCTAAATTCTTCCTGCAAGCCCTGTATTTCCTAGTAAATGTTTTCTGAAGCTCTTACCCATGGGAGCTACTTGGCACAGGGAAGGACGTTTGAACTTGGATCTGATAAAGACTAAGTTTGGGCTCTTCTGTCCTAGCTGTAGACCTAATGATGTGACCTACATCTTGCCTAGTTTAAATGTCTACCTCCAGATGGAATGAGATGAGCTACACACCAGAAATACCTGGTGCCCTCTATTGTGGAAGAAAGGAAGGCAGACACTGACCTCTTGGCTGTTCTGCTTTGTGGAGAGCTGCTGTTGGCTAAATGAAACCTTTCCTAAGGGGATTGAATGGTGGCCTGAAAACGGTCAGTAAATAACTGTGTTCATGGTATTGAAAGTAAGTAAATCTGTAAGGGCATGTCCTAGGAGGCTTCATAGCAGAGATTAAAGCATCTGAATATCAAAGCTTATGGGAAGAACAAAGTCTACTGTTAGATTTTAAATGGGTTTATGGTTTGAATATATGATTTGCATATATTACTGGGTTTATTTCAGCTGAGTTTTTTAAATCAAGCCCATGCCAAAAAGCACTTTTGAAAACTCCACAAGCAGCTTGAAATAAACAGGGGTTGTATGTTAATTACTGTTTTGCTTACTTTCCTGCTATGTGATCCATTGATACGAACCTCTCTGCCCACTAATAACCTTGGTGGTATCTATACTGCATCGATATTGGGGGATCTGGTACTGCTTTCCAGCACTTGGGTCTAGGTACTTCTCAGCTCCACAGTGGTGGAAGGCTCTTACTTCCTTCTTTCAGTAGACCCAAAAACTTCAGTTTATATATAGAGAAAGCCCAAGTAGCAGAGCATCACAGAACGCTCCAGTGGGCCCCTCAGGTTGGCCATCAGAGGGGAATAATTATAGAATCATAGGATTGTTTAGGTTGGAAAAAAATTTTAAGATTGTCGAGTCCTACCCTTAACCCAGCACTGCCAAGTCCACCACTAAACCATGTCCCTAAGTGCCACCACTACATATCTTTAAACACCTCTAGGGATGGTTACTCCACCACTGCCCTAAGAAGCCTGTTCCAATGCTTGAGAGCCCTTCTGTAGATAAACTTTTCCTAATATCCAATCTAAACCTCCCATGGTGCAACTTGAGACTATTTCCTCTTGCCCCCAGCGCTTGTTGCTTGGAGGAGCGACCCCCACCTGGCTACAGCCTCCACTCAGGTGGTTGTAGAGAGAGATTAGGTCACCCCTGAGCCTTCTTTCTCCAGGCTAAACAATCCCAGCTCACTCAGCTGCTCCTTGTAAAACTTGTGCTCCAGCCCCTTCACCAGCTCCGTTTTTCTCCTTTGGACAAGTTCCAACCCATCAATGTCTTTCTGGTGGTGAGGGGCCCAAAACTGAACACAGGATAATTGTGTGCCAGGTGCATTTTATAACATGTTTCTGCCCTATATTATAAACTGGGCCATGGTGATACAGTTCATATCAGGCATAGATCAACACAAAGGATAGTACTAATTTAATGCTTGGCTTTGCTCCCAAAGTCCATTGTTCAAAGGTTTATAGAACAAAGCAGCAAAAGTTTTGTTATGATAGATAACATGACAGATTTTCTTCCTGCTTCGCTTTCTTCACCTTTCCATTTCTTGTGTCTCTTCTGAACTGGTCTATATTGCCTCTTTCTGCTCTGCTTCCAGTTCTCCCCACAGCACACAAGTGCCAGGTAGGTGTCAGCTGTCCTTTCGTTCTTCACTAGGGTTAGCAGCTACACAGGTGTTTGTAGCACCAGTCCAGGGGCAGTCAGCTTCAGTGACTGACAAATCAGTAGATGGCAGCTGGAGAGTCTACAGCCTGAAGGCAATCAGGTGAGTGAGAACTGGGGGAAGAAGAGTTGTACCCTGGGCATGGAGTTGCTCCACCCAGGGATCTACTCAGAAGCAGCAGGCAGAGAAATGGCAGTTACCACCTGCCTGGCTGTTATTAAATGGTATTGATCAACAGGAGTTATGGCTAATGCTAAAAAGAGCCCTGGCATTGGGCAATTGTTGGTGCTCTCTCCATTCAGACCATGAGTTTCTCACTGGGGGAAAAGCAAGCCAGGATAAAATGAGTGTGTTTAAGTTGAAAGATCTCTTCAAGGCACATTTTGCAGGTCACAAGGGCATCTCCACTTGGGAAAGTCAGTGATAGGATGAGATACCGAGTGTACGAGGGTGGAGCTGCCAGAGGTATATAAAGATGATGGCCCCCACAGCAACATTTTTGAGTGCACAAGGAAATTGCTGGGCAGTAGGAATGGAAGAGGAGCAGGTGGTGAGCAGAAAAGGCATGATGTGGTCAGAGAGTGAAGGATAAATTTCAGTGTTGACAGCATATGGATTAATAGATCAGCAGGATCTGCACTGATAAAGCTGACACCAAATGCTGTCACTATGAGAGCTGCACAACTAAACAGGAATTTAAGAAGGGAGGCAGCAGAAGAACTGACGGAGCAGCACACAGGTAAAATGAGGCAGGGGGAGATCATTGAGCTTAATTCCTCTGCCTTTGCTACATTCCCTCTACACCCAGAAAAAAAAACCTTGAGGAATGAGACAGGAACAAAAACAATTACCATAATTTGCCATGAATGTCCTTTTGGCCCTGCTTTCTCTTTCCTATGCCTGTGGCATAATGGGAGGTCACCTCCTGAGGGCACTTCCTCTACCAGCTTTTTAGAAGGTGCAGAACAAATATGTTCCCTGTGAACTATGAAATGTGGCTGATGCCATTTATAGAGGAAAATTGTTAAGGGTAGATTTGAGCTTTAGTAGTGCTGGTAATACATAGCGTGTGATGCTGTCCAGATGTGGAGAATGGCTTCTTATTTATTCTTGATCTGGAAAAAGTATGAATGATAGTAAACGCTGTCTGCTTCTGAAGAGATTTATGGCATGAGCTTAATGTGGGCTTCTCAATAAGGTATGAGAGGAGAATATAAAATGAAGCATGGCTGTTTATAATTGAAGAACATTCTCCCCAGGGGATCGTATCACCATTTTTTTTTAAATGAAAATTCAGTCAACTAGATATTTAGTTAGCCCAAGGAAATGTTTTCAGTTATCAATTAAGGGAAGTATGGGTGTTCTGTTGCTTGAAGATGCTATATCTTAAAATGAATCAGGATACTGGATAATTATCCTTTTACTCCTTATTAAATTGCTTTTTTTCCTCCAGCAGTGGCTCTAGCAGCTGTTTAGCCACATTCATTATACTTGTAGAGTAGAAGTTTTTATTTTAACCACAAATATCAGGACTAACATTACTTTTTTTAAGTTAGTCTTTCAGCTGATAGTTGAATACTGAATTAGTAGGAATTGAATCCATTTACTGTTTAAGTATGATTTAACATAAATTTCTAAATGTGAGTTAAGTTTGGAATGGACTTAATTATAAAGTTGTTTTTAGTGCTATTGTAAAGATCTGCATTTTTGAGAGTTTACATTAAACATGCAAAATGATTTGCTTGTTTTTTAAAGCAAGTGAATTAGAAAAAATCATTTGTACACGAAAAATGCTTTTTTCTGAATATTACAAGTCATGGCTCAAAAAAAAAATATTTTTTTTATTAAGCATTCACTCAGAATTTAAGCCAAAGCACAGTTCTGCTGTAGATGAAAAGATGTTTCAATGCACTGGTCAAGGTGGGATTTCATTGATATTCACAATTGCAGGATGTTTCATAACTCAGTGGTCATGGAGTAATGCACAGAAACAATGCTGCAGAAAAGTGAGGAGCTGCATAACATGCACAAAAAAAAGCACTTAACTGTAACATTTGTGAGTATCTCTGTGTGATAAGGACTAAAATTTGTGTGCATAGCTTTTGCAGGGGCGAGGGCTGGGTTGTAGTTCTGGTCACTGTCTTCCACATTCACACTCTGACTCCTGGCCTTCTTTGTCTCGGGTCTCATCCTAAGCCTCCTATGGGTCTCACAGGGTTTGTAAGTTCTCTTTCTGAATTTTTCTGAAGACATTTCTAAGCAATTTCAGATCTGTAGATTGAGGACAAGATGCTGAATTGCATGACTAAATGCCCTAGATTATGAAGTTGGAGGATGATACAGAAAGAATAAGGACTTGAGGAAACTGTGCAACCATAAGCGCACAATAGGGTACCTGATAAGTTGAATCAGCATTAAATGTTCCTAATTAATTCCTAAAATATCACACTGTTTCACTTAGAAAATAAGAGGCTTTTAAGTAAAGTACAGCTACAAATCCTAAATTAATTTGCATTGTTAGAAAAACGAATTGCAAAACAGAACAGCTGAGGTGGGAAGGGGTCTCTTGAGATTGTCTAGTCCAAGCCCTCTGCACAAAATATGGTCCTCTAGAGCAGGGTACTCAGGACTATGCCCTTTCAGGTATTAAATCTTTCTAAGCATACAGACTCCATAACCACTTCAGGCAATCTGTTCCAGTGTTGGATTACCAACACAGTGAAAAGGTCTCTTCTCACATGTAGAATTTCCCCCATGTCAGATTCATTCATGCCCATTGCCTTTTGATCTGTCACTGCATGCTGCCTAAAGGAGCCTGGCTCCATCTTCTTTCCTTCTTCTATCAGATGTTTGGACATAGGCATGTGTTCCCCCAAGCCTTCTTTTCACCAGAGCTGAACAGGCACAGCTCTCAGTCTCTCCTTTGTATGACGGTAGCTCCAGTCCCTTAATCATCTCCGTAGCCTTTTGCTGGACTTGCTCCACGAAGTCCTTGTCTCCCTTGTACTGGGGAGCTGAACACTGGACACAGCATTCCCAACCTTGGTGTGTCACCGGTGCTGAGCAAAGGGAAGGATGACCTCCCTTGCCCTGCTGGCAGTGTTGCCTGATGCAGCCTGGGAGGCTGCTGGCCACCTTTGCTGCAAGGGCCCAGTGCTGGCTCATGGTCAGCTAGACGTCCACCAGCACTCCCAGGGCCATATCTGCAAAGCTGCTTTGCTGACATTTGCCTGAGTTGTGTCCTGGTGCCTGGGGTTAGTTATTCCTCCCTGGAGGCCGGATTTTGTGCTTTATTTTGCTGAAGGTCATGGGACTGACATTAAAACAACAGGTTGTGACACTCACTGGAACTGGTTTGTTTCCTAAGGAGAGGTGGACAGAATACATTGTATGTTAGATAAAATGAAAGGATCAACTTGTTTCCCATGATGTTGTTAAACCTTGTAATTCTCTAGACTGGCAGACCAGGAACTCGTTTGCTAAACTGCCAACATTTGGCTCTCACAGTCAGATGGAAGTTTCTGATTAAGAAGCCTAAGCCTCCAAGTGCTGGAAGTCTGTGGGTGCCATTCCATGAGGTGGAATGTGGGAGTGATCCATCCTTGTTAATGCTGGGTCATTTTTAGATCCAAAAATAGTGTGGCTGGGTACCTAACTTTTACCTCCTCTTTCTGCAAGCTTTTTCTTTCAAAAAACTTAAAGAACACTTTTTGGCTGATACATGTTCATATCCAGATAAGCTCAAATGTACTGCAGCTCTCCCAAAAACTGCAATCACCATGTTACAGCTTTCCTGCCATTCACAGCCAGTGCTCGAAGGCAGTCTGACATGTTCAGTCCAAGTGAAGGTGTTGTTCATACAATGAAAGACCTCTCATTGTTTTTACCTTAACTGCAAAATAGTATCGAGCAAGCGCAGGCAGGTTTTTCTTTGTGTGTTTTCAGCTTAACTGAAGTTTGAAAACAGATGAACTGAATTGCAATGTAGAGGAAGACAAAAAAAAAAAAAAAGATAAAAGGAGTCAAAAGGGTTATGAATAAGCATCTGCTCAATATTTAAGATCATTATTGTCAGAAATATTAAGATGCATAGGCATTGTATGCTATTAAAGACTCAAATATGTTAGATTATAGTTGGGCCAAATATTTCTCTGAGAATATCAGCTCTCCAAGAAAACTGTTAAGCAGGGCTTAAAGGTGTCCCTTCTTCAGACTTGCCCAAACACACTCAGTAGTTTGCCTTCTGAAAGTGTGATGAAGGAATGCCTTCTACCTAAGGAAGCTCTCATGATGAAATGGCTTAAAATTACTCACAGTCCCAGTAAGCCTTCATTTTAGCTGAAAGTTAATCTAGGATGATGGCATGATGCATCATGAATAGCTTACTTTTGCCTATCCTGAGTAATTTCAGTTAAAATCAGGTTTCTATCTTATGTCACCTTCTGTTTACAACCCTCCCAAAAATTGCACAGCAAGTCCATCACTGTGTTGACAAGCCTTGTCTTTTCTGTTGGGTCTCCTTGAAACAAAATCTGTGATAAATCTTTATGTATCAAGTCTGTTATAAATGAAAGAATACATGCACTGCTCACTGTCCCAGGACCAGTGTTGCTGTATATTGTTTTGAAATGTAACACAAAACCCAAAGAATGAAGATTTCTTGGCATGATAATATATATTCAAAAAAATGTTGTCTGGTGTCAGGACTTGTTTTTAACTGTTTGGAAGGGGCTCAGGGAAGGAGACGGGGAGCATACGGGGGATGGCTATCTTTTCCAGACAGTTGACTGATGCTGTGAAAAACCCAGTTCACGCACAGGAGGCACGACTTCACAGCTCTGCTTTTCACATGTTGCTGTCAGCAAGTCTTTCAGAAGGGATCAGTACAGAAATAGGCAGGTTTGGTGCTCGCCACCGATCCCACCCTAACACCATCTGGTGAAAACAAGAAACCCTGGGAGCAGTTTGTGCAAGTGGGTTTGGCAAATGGCATATAACCTCACCTGCAGTGCCTGTGAAATGCTGCCTGGTGTCATTTTGTTAAAGGATAATGATGAAAGGGAAAATATCTTGATACTACAAAAAGTAAATTCTTGTGCAAATGTGCAACCTCATATTTAGATCAAGCTCTTCTTATCCTGTGAGTTTCTGATTAAATGAGTTATGCAATCCCTAGGCAAAAGCAACTGAGTATTTTCTTTTAAGTTTTGAAACTTTTTGTGGTTTAGCATTTATTTTCTGTAACTTCATTTCTGTCCACTGAAATACAGGGAACAATTTCGATTCTACTAGGCAGAAATTCTTGACTGTGAGGGTGGTGAGACACTGGAACAGGTTGTCCAGAGAGGTTGTGGATGCTCCTACCTTGGAAGTGTCCCATGGCAGGGGGTTGAAACACGATGATCTTTTAAGGTCCTTTCCAACTCAAACCATTCAATGATTCTATGATTCTCATAGGT
Source organism: Corvus brachyrhynchos (assembly GCF_000691975.1). Taxonomy (NCBI): domain Eukaryota; kingdom Metazoa; phylum Chordata; class Aves; order Passeriformes; family Corvidae; genus Corvus; species Corvus brachyrhynchos. Next base: position 5,826,443 of record NW_008246058.1, read on the forward strand.
TGAGATCAATATGTTTCAGACATCTCTTGCCCTTTTTGGCCAGACCTGACACAGACTATGGAGAATTGAATGGGTCTGAAATTCTTTATTGAATGCTTTTCAACCTTTTGCTGTCCCTGAAATTACAGTTTGCAGAACAGGTGTTTGAATGCATTATTTCTTGTGTAAAATAATGTAAAGCAGTTGGTGCATTTCAGGAAACAGGGCCTTTATATGATGAAACAAGTTCTAGCAAAAACTTTTTAAAAATTAGGTATGTTTTCCAAAATTTCATCATCTTCATAATTCATTTTTCTTAACAGAGCAAACACTGGGAGATATATAGTGAAATCCTTTTACTTTTTCTCTGAGAAGTGAATCTTTGGACAGTAGTTGTGGTTTTATTTTTCTCCTTTCAGATCCACTGCTCAATCCAAGCTTAGCTGTAAATGAACATATGACTCATTCTCTAGATAGCAGTTTGAAAGAGGAGTCTTTACATGTCTAGATTGTTATTGTTTTACTTCCTTTTTAATATTTTAAAATTTGCCTTCAATATTAAAGTAGTCTGTAAGAGAAACATGGTACTTCTCCAGAACCAGTCTTGACCCTAAAAGTCATTTTTGTCAACAGAAGCGTCCGCTGATCTTTTAGAAGTATTGACATTTTTTGTAAATTTTGCATTGCATATTCGTGGGAATGGCTCTTTCTGTTTTCATATTGCAAATCTTTTGTCCAAATTGTCACTTTATGAGAGGAAATTTTTTAAAGTTTGAGGAAATCAGGAGGCTGGAGAATATTAGAAAAAGCACTAGAGGGCAAATAGAAGGGGTTTAATTTTTTTTTAGTTCTAAATACCTGGTATTGCTGTGTTACTTCTGTAAATCAGTTGTGTATTACAACGGAAGAAAAATTAAGCCAAGTGCTTTTGAAAGTAACCCCCCTACTCTCCACTATTTTTAAAATCTCTAATCAGAACAGTAGTTTAAATATTGTAAAGTTTACTGACTTAATCATAAAATGTTGCAATACAGTAGCAATGCAATCAAGAACCAGGAACTACATCTGATTCCATGAAAGAGCATGGGATATCATATGCATTACTTCCTCCAAGAAAAATCTCCTACCTGAAAATATTTCTACATGTACTGGGTTAAAGCCGGTGAATTTAAAAATAAATTGTGGTTGCTGCATTCCCTGCAGAAAAGTTTATAAAATATCCATGCAGTATTGAATTTCTTTATAGAATAGCAATATTCTCTCTTTTCTCTTATGAAAAAATTATTTTCCAGATTTTTTTTACATCTCTTGCCTTGTTTAAAAGTCTGTCTGCATGAGTTGCTGCTGAAGGTAGCATTTCAACTCTCAAAATCTTAAAACTGTGACCAATTGTATGGTTTTATCATGACTGTGACAATATTTGTTATTTCTCTTTGAGCCACTGCTTCTGAAGTCATGTGAAATTATTAGTTTTCAGTTTTCATTAAGCAATAAAAAAGAAGTTTCTGCCCCTTCATGGTTTGGAGAGAACAGCTTGGAAATGTGACTCGTAACAACTGAGAAATCAGAAAGCGGGTCAATCTCTCAGATTGATTTTTCACCCAGCCTTGTGGTTTTGTGGAGGGGAGTCTGACTCATCTTCTGCTGAGACTGACAATATTGTCAATATTCTGTGATCTCTGGCAGTGTATTTTATCATGTGTATCATCAAGATCAGAGTTCCAAATTTTATACAAAAACAAAACTGTTGATAGACAAAGCAATGGTAGAAATATGGAAAAAAAGTGACTACTTTGAAAAGCAATTTTTTGTGTCTGCAAGAGCTTCTATTTTTTAATGTGCCCTGAAAGTTCCTTTTCTGCTGGATTATTTATCTCTACATATGTAACTGTGGATGTACATACAAGTGTATGTGTATATATATGTATGTATATATACACACATATATATACATATATACATATGTGTGTGTGGTTGTACACACAACTGGTCTTGCAGAAGAAGAGACAAACCTGCACAGTCCTGGATAAGGCTGTATGGAGTTTAATTCAAGACCTTTGATTGCTCAGGCACTTTAAGATTCCTGTCCTTTTGCTTGGTTTCACATCATACATCCAAACTTGTCTCCTCCAGCCAGGAGAGAAAAGTACAGGGCAAAGTTTTGCTATAATTATAGATGTAATAAACCATTTTTATATTTCTTCAGGAGCAGTTAACTGAGAACACCCAAAAGCTTAGATCCAACAATCTACTATTTTAAGATTGCCCAGAACAAGTTAATGTTAGGTTTAGTGCTTTGTAATTTGACTAGAGAAATGCACCTAAAATTTTAAGATTGAGTCTTGCAGACCTTAAGAAGATTTGCTTCTCTATTCATATCTATAGTTGAAGTGTGTTTAATAATTTTCTGTTAGGTGCATAAAACTACTGCTACAATCCTAGGTTATCTATAGTAGTTGACAGTATCTTTGTTTTTTCTCTGGGTTGTTTTAGAGATTCTGTACTGCAATCTTAGCCTGATCTTAATGAGATCCAGCCAGGAGTTAAAAGAGCAATATCCCCTCCATGCACACACACACACACACGCTCCAGAAATGTTGATGTGGTTATTTTATTGTTCAAAGCAGGGCTTTGGGAAGTGGCTGCAGCCTCTGGGAGCTGGGGTTTGTTACGGAGGGCTGGTGAGAGGTAACGAAGACAAGACTGACTGTGGCCACCAGGCTTCAGGCTACAAATTGATGCGCGCTGAAAAACTGAGCTTTCAACTAAATCTGGAGGAAAACATCTGGCCATGGTGCAAGACTAATCTGATAGTCCCCACTGGTAATAGACCTGCCTTCAGCCCTGGTTTAAGAGGACTCAGTCCTGCTCCGACAGGAAGGGTCCCACCTGGGAAGGCAAACAGCTCTGGTACATCCACAGCTGTCTCACCCTATACAACAGAAGTGTAAGTTACCTAGTAAATAGTCACTGAATTGCATTTATTTGTACATGGGAAGAGAGCAGAGGAAGACACCGAGGAACATTAACTGTTATGTTTTTTGTTGTAAATGGCACAGAAATGTGACTCATGGCTGAGAAGCTCATTCATGAGGCTGCTCTCAGTTTGACGTGGAAATCTGACTGCTTTGAACCTCTGACTTTCCTGCAGCCACCCTTCAGCTGTTAAATTTAACTCTCCTGCTTGGAAACCTGTTTATCTGAAAGTGTCTTTCTACACAGAAGGATCAGGTTGAATGGAGTGCATGGCATAAACTTGCTTCATCTGCCTGTGGATGCCCTTCAGACAGGCTACGTTGAAGAGGAAACTGGTTAAATTTCCGCAGATCCAGGGAGGCAGAAAAAAATGGAAAGAATAAATGAACTCAGGATGAAGGCCTGTGAGTGTCTTTGACTGCATCTTACCATATTAAGTAAATAAAAGTTTACACCACTAAAAAAACCCCTAAAATCAATACTAAAAAAAAAACCAAAAAAACCAACAAAAACAAACAAAACCAAAACCAAAAAAAAAAACCCAAAGAAAAAGTAGAAGGAAACATGTTTAAACAGCTAAGGGTGAGTCAGCATACTGGAAGCTGATGCACATGACTGATGAGATTATCTGTAAATCTCTTTTTCCACTTTCCCCCTCTTCCCCTAAATTACAGTTTAATGACTCTGCTTTTTAAAGCTTGTTGCTTTCCTGAAGCCCAAAATCTCCCTGTCCTGCGGAGAGGTCAGCTCTCTTCTCCTGCGAGGCACAGAGCTACATGCCCATAGGCTGGAGGCAGATTTTAAAGCCCCAAACACATGTTAAAACTCATTTGCTAATTATTAGCTTCAGGAGAGAATAACTTTCATTTTGCAGTAAGCATTTTCAAGGTTATTTTTTAACCTTGCACAGAAAGGATATTCAGTACCTTTGGTGATGAGTGTGTGTACTCAAAATAATACTGCAGGACCTGGATTTGTAGCATCTGCTGAGGCACCAAATGCCAAGGATAACTGCACTTCTAATTGAGAAGCACCATCATTAATTCAGGTATCTCATGTAATTAAGGGTAATTAATAATCACCATTAGTTAAGGTATAAATTAGGTGGGGTGAATGCAACTGTAAGGTTAGACTCTGGTGGATCTGATTTCTGTGTGTAATGGAGGAAAAGAGTCTCAAGAAGTTCTCCAGCTCCCGTCCAAAGATCTCCTGTAATGTACTTTGCTCAGCTGCCAATGCCTAAACCCCTCACAAACCCCACACATCCCTAATTCAGGTGTCAGTCCACCATCTTTCACAACTGTTAATCTTTTACTAGGGGGATAGGAAGCTGGGTTTGGGGGGGGGGGGGGGGGCCCCTTCCTTGTTCAGAATAGCAGTACTTGCTAGAATGGCTGGAAGCACATGCACTGGCAAGCCTGCTGTGCTAATCCTCATGGGATGCCCAGCTCCCTCGTTTCCTGAGTACATGCTGTTCATAAGCGTAGGTTGACTGTGATGCAACCCCTGCCAACACCCTGAGTGTTTCACAGTCTTGACATAACTTGATTCCGGGAATGACTAGAGCCAAATCTGCTTTTACTTTTCTCCTTCCTCATGTGCACTTACTTCGATTTTGTGCCTGTGATCCAAGTTTGTAAATTCAAACCACAGCTCAGGAGAGGAAGGTGTGGCTTTCTGCTTTGGTCCTCCAGATAGCCTTGAAACAGGAACAGGGAGAAGGCAAAATTTCTCTTCCTTTAAAGAAATGCACTACTTCAAAGCTAGATACTCACTAATGTTCATCAGTCCATTCAAGCAAAGCTCCTATGACTGCTTTCAGGTTTAGAACCTTGTTCCTGGGCACCAGTGAAAATTTCCAGCGAGGGAAAGCTAGTACCACATTATTAAGTCTTTAAATAAGATGCTTAAATAAGTGGCCCCACTTCTGTGAACATTCAGGTTTCCTTACAAATGTTTGAAACAGTGGTAGCTGCTGTAGGTTTAGCATTGTGTTAAAAAAAACCAAAACCCAAGAACCACCATGACCGCCCTTTTCTGAAACCCTGTTTGTGCCTGCAGGGCACAAAATGCTGGTTTCTATTCACCTCCGAGCAAAGGGTAATAGCGGATGTTGTGTTACTCTAATCTCACTGATGACTATTTTTACAAAACAGGCTACAGTACATTTACTAGTACATGACGGAAAGGCATAAATAATTTAAATAACAGTTGTCAAAATAAATGAGCAAAGTGCATTTTGTGATAAATTACACTTGCTTTTTTAATGTGTTTCTCACTTAGTTGGAAAATTCAGTAATTTGCAGTGGATCTCCCAATCCTTAAAATGAATTAGTAAGCCTCTACTCTGTTAGCTATAATTCTAACCTTAACTAGAAAGGAATTATTTAGTATTACTTTGGCACAGGTTCCTCCTTAATATTCTTTTACAGCCATAGCCTAACAGTGTAATGTAAGTTATGTATGTATCCTGGAGACTTGGATTTTAGAGCTGAAAGCTGATGATGGACAGTAAAGAATTTCAGCTAGCATAAATATATAATTGTTTTAAATAGAATTTTAACAACAATTCATATCACTGTCTGCTTCATTCCTTCCACTGGCATGCAGATGCCAACCAAATTCATAGTTGCTTAAAGAGTGTGTAATGGGGAGTTACTTTGTAGATGTGCAGTACTAACATTAATGTATACACAGAGCATACATCTGCTTAATTTTTCTACTTACTTGTTTTTAGGTAAACTTAAATGATGGAACTCTGTTGTCACCAGTCTATTTTTTAATATATATATATGTATATATATGCAGCTATGCTTGGTCTCTTTTATATTTGGGGTTGTTTTTTCACTTCCTTTCTCCTGAAAGGAAGAGGCTGCCACAGTTGAGCATCTCTGCAAATCAGAAATTAGGTCCTTTTTCTCTACCATTCTGTGGGAGCCTATGATGGATTTTGTTTTGTCTTGAGACTGGCTTACTTAAAGAGAAAAAACATCGCAGAAAATCTAAAAAAATGGCAGTAGGTTTCAGGTGCACTAATAATAGCCAAAGTAGTCTTTTAAAACATTTAGCTTGCACGGGCTAGTTATGGAGATGACAGTATGTTTTTAAATAAATCATCCCTGGTTAAGTATCACTGTGAGTCCATTTTAGTCTTACCTTGAAATCAAAGAGCAAATTTCCTATGTATTACTCAGACAAAACAGAAGGACTTAAATACAGACTTTCAGAGGTAAGTCTGGCATGTATCGTGACACACCAAGGATAAGCTGGAAGAGTGAAAAATATTTTTGTTTGGAGCTGCTGACAAGGTGGGTGTATACAGTAATCAGTGCCAACACAGAGAGACAAGATAAAAATCTGATATCCAGATAGATAGATACATAGACAGGTGTCAATAAGAAGCAGATTTGATTGTCTGTACAAAGTACAGTGTTCATGCCATAGGCCCAGATGTCATGTTCAGAGGTATTTTTGTCCTTCTTCTGGCCCTTTCATCTTGGCCACCAATGACTCAAATTGGGGCAAACCATCAGCATTAAAAGGCCTTTGTTTTGGGGAATAAACCTCTAGAAGTACAAATGGAATCTTCCCCAATCTAGATATCCTACCTTGAAATTGAATTTAATGTTGCTACTGGAATGAGACTGGCTGTTTACATAATTTGATTTCATTCAATATTAAGTTTGCAGACTGTTCCAAATATGTAATGTGGGGAAAGGGTGTTGGATGACATTAGAAACCAGCTTCTGGCTATTCTCTGATGCAGCAGGGTTGCAGGGGATGCTTTTAGATCCCCCAGAGTTGCTGGAAAAGTTGCTATTTCCTCATTCATAGTGTCTGCATATATACAAACACAGTTCTGTGTGTTAGTCTTGTCCTTTTCTTACATTAAGCAAGTGCTATGGCATGGGGAGATAATAAAGTCCAAGATTATAAAGTCCAAAAAACTAAGAGGATTGGGAGCTACTCTCTATTTAGGATGGATGTGCTTCTAGGTGAAGAGAGCTCCATCAGTGCCAGTCAGACTAGAATGAGGTAATTTGCTGTGCAGTCACAGCAGCACATTTAACTGCTGGCAGATAGCTGATATCAGACCCTCACAGATTTTTATTTAGAGAAAGGAGAGGTCCAACAATCAAGGAACCTGTATGGAATTAACAGGTAAACTGGTCAACAGGGCACAACTTCTATTCCAGTCTTCCAAATCCTTTGTATGGTCGTTAAAATCTCAAATAAAATGTTACCACAATTTATATCCAGCACTAGAATTAACAGTGATTTATCACAACTTGGTATTTAATCAAGGAATCTTGGCCCTCCCCAAGAAAGTCAGTAATTCTGCTGCCATGCAAGCTACTATCAGAAACCTCCGTTTCAGGGAGACTGTTTTTCACCTTTCTAGTGGTTCTCATGGTCTTCAAAAGGCAAAATTTCCCAACTAATTCTGTCTCTCACAATAACTCATATAAAACATTTTTAGAGTGTGCTGTTACACATCAGTATGTAAAAATGGCTCTGCGTTACTCAACCTGTTCCCTGTGTGTATTCAGATCCATGCATTCAGCCTTGGCTAACTAAAACAGTTTTGTTACTTTTTTCCCCCTCAGCTCTGCAGATGCACCACAGCTCACAGTTCATTTTTTCACGTGGTAACTGAGATTATGGTTGGACATGTCAGGCCTTTGGATTAGATGATCACTGTAGGTCCCCTCCAACTGAAGTATGCTTTCAGTGAAAACCTTGCTCTTCTGCATCACTAAGTCAAATTTTGAGGTCCCATCTACCTGCAGGTATGTCCCAGATTTCTTGGTGGTCCCCTGTAGCCAGCAGTAAGGATCTCCTGAGAGTAGTCAGGTTTGGTGCTGGGAACCAGAGGCAGGGCCTGGCTCTGCACTCTGTAGACAGTCTGGAGATATAAATAGTTAACAGCAGTAGGTGTCTAAAAATAGTTGAATAAATCTGGGCCACACTTTCATTTGCAAGACCTTTGCTGGTACAGAAGCCCAAAAATACCAAGTGTGGTAGGTAGACTTTGGGTTGGATGTGTTACATAATATAAGTAGCTAATGTTGTGTAATGGGGAACAGGTAATTCAAACAATCAGCTGCTGTCACCTTTAGTGGTGCTTCTGTCCTCGGCTTTGGTTTCAGAATTGATCCAGATCCCTACCACAGATTTTAAAGATTTTTCAGGAGCTCAAATTAAACTTTTGGCTGTCAGAATGCCTTAGTTTTAGTGGAAAAGGTTATCAAGCTTTCCAAAAACCTCTTAAAAGCTGCTGCAAATGTTTTGGAAGCCGAATGTCTGAATAGGGGGCAAAAACATGGTCTGGAAACTGTTTTTCATGTTGGATCAGGTGAACTGGAATTGTGTAAAGATATTAGCCACTCAGTCCTGAGCTAATATCCTAGTCACTTGTCCTGCGGGCAGTCTGCTCTCTGGGAATAGGGGTCATCTTCTTTAAAGGTCGTTGCAAATGATATCTCAGCATGGTGATATGGATGAGTTGCTGGGTTTGTAGAATGTAGGTATTTAGTCATAATCACTTGTGGTTATTTTATATATATAGTCATGATCAGTAGATTTTGTGTGATATATATGTGTATATATATATGTTTCTCGTGACATTTTAGCTAGAGTTACCGTAGACACATAGCCTGTCTAGATTCTAGACACAGAACCTCTCTATATTTTGCATTTATTGTGCAAAAGTGTTTTTAAAGTGCTGTGCATGCTTCCGAGCATCTCATGCTGTCACAGTAGAGATGATGGCTGTCTAGTGATAGACACGGTGAACTCCTTTGTTCATGGGCAAATGAGTATGTGATTGTGCAGTTGGTTTGTAAAGCACACCTGGATGAACAGCACTCGATAGAAGCAAAATAATCACTGTTCATTAAAATTTGTTTTAGGATCATGTACATATATAGACTTTCATTTCTGTGTGCTCTACTCCGAATCAGTATCATTAATGAAACTGAGTAATTTGCTGTTAGCTGGCAATGTGTTTTTAGAGTAGCTAATTTTAAATATCTGGACTGTAACTGCAGTGCATATTTTCCCCATGTAGTTTCTTTACAAATGGCATATGCCCCATTTGTCTAATCTCTACTTCCGTGATTACAAAATAGCCAGGTTACATAAAAACAACTAAATTACATATTTGCATACAATACTGCTGTGGCTCTTCAGAAGCCATTTTGGGCTGTTCAATGCTTACAGTTTCTTTCATTGAAAGGGCTTGTTATTTCACCAGCAGCACTGCAGAGTTGTTCCAGTATTTTGCTTGGAAACATTTTTTTCATCATTCTACTCCAACTGCTGCAAACGAAATAAATAATATTTAGTAAAATAAATAATAAAAGACAATAAACCAAATTACTGCTACTGTAGTTCTTTCTGCCATTTAAACCTATGGGGTGTTTTTAAGTTGGATTTCAGAGTCTTTGGGCAGAAACCAGCCTTTAAGTGTTTGAATAGCACAGTGGAACCCGAATTCATGGCTGGGCACTGACAAAGTAACACTACTAAAAATAGTTTGCAGAGTTGGGCCCTCCAGTAGCAAAAGAAAAGTCAGAGACTGCATAATTTGAAGAAATGGCTTTGCCTGTTGCCAGTGGGTCTGCTGCCCGTATTGTTATTTAAAACCAGAATTAGCTGTGCCTGTTATCTAGAGCACAGTCCATCCATTTGCAGCCTGCTGGCTTCATTCTGTATTACCTTTCTAAATCTAATTAAACATCTGTGTTCTTTGAGAGACCATAGTCAGCATTTGGGGAGACACAAGCCAGGACTCCATGTTATGAACACTCAAATTTCGGAACTGGCTGAAGGGGCTTCTGCTGCTGCCCACAGTCATTCCTTGCGCTCCCTGCCAGGACCGCTGCAGCCATGGTGGAGCTCTGAGGCAGATCTGGGAAATGAATTGCTTTAAAGCTTTGCTCTAGCTTTTCTGATGGGCTTATTTCACAGGTCCCTTGTACTGTGCAGCAGCGTTGGCCCAGCAGCAGGGCAATGGAGGAAGGGGAGGAAAGACTGGAGAATTGTCTCCGCCACTGAGTGATTCATCACACGGAACTGTGCTCCCAGTACTGTGTGCATGCTGGAAGCACAGCCATGGTCTTCAGCCCACAGGCAGAAGGCAAATCTCTTTCTGTTGCTTGAAGGTGCAAAAAGAAAGCTGGTTTAGCAGTGAACAGAATGACTCCCTGTAATGGTTTGGTTCAAAATAACTATTACTTACTTATTTTCTTCTGTGAGATAAGAATTAGGAGAAAGCAAAGTAGGCACAAAACTTAAAAGAATATAAAGAAGTTTATTAACAGAACTAAAAGAAAGAAAAAAGTGAGAGTCAGACTAAACCTTCAGAACACTTCTCTTCCCCCCACCTTTCTCCCTTCTCCCACTGACAACATAAAACGACAACCCTTGAGATTTTCAGTCAGTATGCCACCTCTATAATAATCTTTTTCAGTTCACTTAGGGAGAGGAGTCTCTCTTGCTCATGCTATGGAGACATCTCCACAAGAAGTTCTCTCATGGCTTCAATGTCACAGCGACACAGCCGCCCAGGTTGGTTCTCTGCTCGCATGTGAAAGTCCCTTCCCTCGACTCACAGCTTTCCCCACAACTGTTTTCAAGGGTCCAATCTTTGCTAATGGGGTACCATTTTAAGGATGAGCTGTTCAGAAGCAAAGGTTCTCTTCACTTATCTCCGGGAGCATCTTCATCTCTAGGAACAGAGGTCTTCTTCTTCCCTGGGAGCAAGGGTCTTCATCACTTTCATCTCTCTCTGTTCAAGCTTCTCATCAAATCACAGCTACTTCAACGTTTTCTTATTTCAGCACAGGTACTTTTGCAACTTTTACAATTGCAATTTGAATACTCCACCCCCCCATGCTTTCATGAAATTACAGTGTGTACTCTGATGTATCATAGTCCATCACCATAGCTTTACAACAGAATTTCAGCCTCTAAGTTTGAAGCATCTCCTCTTTCTCCTCCCTCACGGTTTCAGCCCTTCCTTCTTCACTGACTTCGGTGTCTTTATGGTGTTTTCTTCACGTGCCTTCACCTTCCCTCTTCCACTGACTTGTGAGAGGATTGATGTCTGCAGGCTTCATTTGCTCTGGAGGAATCTTACAACACTAAAAGAGTTAATTCCGCAGCTGGAATTCGCCTCTCGCTGTTGCTCACATGATCTTTGCCGGGCAGCAGGGCAGCTTCAGCTGAATCATGGCCGCACTGGAGAGGGGGAGCTGGGCTGCTTCCACCTGCCCACGCC
>NW_008246058.1:5837864-5856644 GCF_000691975.1 Corvus brachyrhynchos
GTCCCGGCTGCGCTGGGTGTCCAGCGAGCAGAAGAGGTTGAGATCTCAGCCGCGCCGAGCAGGGCCCGGCCCGGCCCTGCGGGGTCGCACCGCGGCCCCCAAGTTACCTGTCCGAAAGCTGGAAGCAAGAGAGCTTTCCCGGGCTTTGTTCGTTCTTAAACGTGGATCACAGCGGCGTGTCAAGCTTAAGTGGCTTTAGAAAGTTGCCGCTATTCAAACTAGCTGGTTGATTGGTTCTGTCGGGTCTAGAGGAAGCTGTAAGCACCTCTTTGCAAAAGAATCACTTCCGCGGCTGATGTAGCCCTCTTAAACTAAAAACCCAAACTATGCTAAAACATGACACTCCCATTAGGCACCCTCAAGGAGCACTGAATGTGCACAGTCTTAACAGCAGAGACCCCAAAATGCCATGAGGAATTTGCATAGGTAGGGATATTCCCAGTCTTGGCATTGTATAAAACATGTTGTTTAGCATAAGAAGCTAGAACAGACATAAAAACCTGTTTTCTAGGTGAGAAGGGTAGCTATTGGATCACCTTTTTTATATACCAGATTCAGAAGTCTTACCTTTTTACGGGTGATTTCACAGGTTATCTCCTGGTGAAATTCTTGCAACTGAATCAGAAGCAAAAAGGCTTTTTTAGAAGTTTTTTTTTTTTCTTTCTTTCTACATAAAGGCATTAGTATCTGCTAGATTGAAATCTGGGGTGGATTTGTACCAGTGGATTTAGAAGTGCTTATTGGCGTGGCCTGGTCTGTATAATTGCAATGAACAATAGTTGTATGCAATGAAGAAATACCTTTCATCTATGTCAGAAGATGTAATTTCCTGAGACATTAGAATGAATTTTTCATCTGGAATCTGGTCCCAGAGGTTAGGCAAAAGTTCTTGTTGGCAGGCAGCTCCCAATGATCACAGAGACGTCTCCAGGATGCTCCATTAAGGCCACAGATACAGTAATCTTGTGGGATTCTCTAACCAGAAAAAAACTGGAAAGTACAGGGAGACCTGAGCTGCAGCAGCATGTTGTAGTTACGCCCTAGTGAGGTGAGATCATTTCTCTTTGTAATCTCAGAATGGAAAGTAGAAGCTGAATGATAGTGTCATTAAGAAGTTGATATTTAACACATTTACAGCTCTCCCAGTTCCCATACCCTTCAGGGCCAAACTCCAGAATCCTGAAATCTGAGACTTTTCCAGAAAAAACCCCTTCATTAGTAGGGCAAACCAACTGGCTATTCCTGAGCGTCTCACACTGCTTTTCTGATAAGGCTGCTGTTCAGTTTTGCAGTCTCTGCAACATCATAGCTTCCTTTTTATATCCATTTAGCCATTTTATGTGTGCAATGTTTAAATACTGTCTCTTCAGGAACCTAGGGCATGGATCCTCCCAGCTAACCTCTTAGCCAACCTGTGCCAGCATCTACTTCTTCATGATGCACCCAGCCTGGTGCAGCCTAAGTGGGGATGAGCACCAAATACAAAATCCTTGAAGGGTGTATTGGAGGTGATGGAGAACAAGTTAAAAAATGGCTTAGCAAAAGATGATCTGGCTGTGTTTATTCTTGGGCAGTGTGTGACAGTGGCCGGGCTTGTGAAACAAATCTGACAGCGTAGCTACCTGAGCCAGGTGACAGTGAGGCCACTGGAAGATGGAGTGTGAATGCTGAGCATGTGTAACTTGCTCCTCTTCACTGGCAGTGCACAGCGCTGCCCTGTGTTTACCACAGGGCGAGGGCACATGGGCGGTTACAGCAGAGCATCTGTTCTGCTGCAAATCCAGACGCCCGTTCCCTCACAGTACTGTGTTCACAGAGGCATGCCCTTAATTACCCTAAATAGACAAATGCATGATGCAGACTGAAAATTCCAGACATATGGACATGCCAGAAGTTTTGTGTTTCTTGTGGGTGAGGCATTAGAAATGTCTTGAGGGGTTACCAAAACTTGTTGCTACCCCAGATCTGCTTTTGAATGATATGTTAGCACTTGTTTGAGATAAATGTTGAAAGACTTGTAGGTATCATCAGAGAAAATTTTCACAAGTAACTTTGAAATCAAAGTCTTGTTGACTTTAATGAGACTTTGCTGTGCAAATTACTTGGGGGTTTTTGAATATCTTGTCCATCTTCTTTCTAGCCCAAATCTGTTTTATGCTCCAGTGGCAGAAATCCTTCCTTCCTTTCTTCCTTCCTTGAAGCAAAAATTTAATTGGGATGCTTACTGTTCTGGCACTGGGAGTGAACTACCACATCCCATTACATATTTTTCCCTGACTTTGGAGGCATGAAAGTTTGTCTGCACATGAATCGTGATAAACTGTTTGGCTTGAGATAAAATGGTAGAAGTTTTCCAGTTACAAGTTCTTACCAACCTAATTTCCTACCACAGCTAAAATATGAAAGGTGTTTAATAACGAACAAGCCTTTTTTTTTTGTTTACTCAAATTTTACTTACCTATGTGAATTTCTTTCCATTTGTTCATATATTGCAAGTGGAAATGAAAAGAAATAAGTGGCAAATCGAAACAATTTGGCAGCATAGGCACAATAAATTATCCAGCTACAAAATGATACCAATTGTGCTGAGTAAATAATTCCTCTACAAAACTTTGTGGGTTTTTTGCAGGAAACAACTCATTATCTCAGTTATGTGTATGAATTTTTAAGAAGATTATTTGGTGTGTAATTTCCTTGTCAAATTCCAGTATCCAAGGCCTCAAAGGAATTTAGGGCTCTTATCCCTCACCAGAATCTGTATCATTCTTGATATCAGTAGAAATGTAAGCATTAAACATGCTAATCCTGAACATTGTGGTACCTACATTTCACATGCTAATTGGAAATTGTAACAATCAAATTAAGCATGAAGTTGCAATTCCTGTCACCTCTTGTTTGCCATTTAATTGGTGGATAACTACTCTGAGCTCATCATTCATCTTTCTTGGTAATCAGAGAAGAGAGGAGCTGCCAAGGAATCGTTTATCTAATATGACAAGTAGGTAGGTGGGTCACTCTTCGAAGGGCCCTGTCTTTCTCCACTGCATTTGGAAGAAGCCCAGATAACAGTGTAGGCTGGTTGCCTGTCTAGGATGGGTGGAATGAGTTTGTCTGTTCAGCCACCTCACAAACTTCAGAGTCAAGTGAGCTGGTGCTCTGCACAGCAAATTACTTCTCATAGCTCAGCACAGGCAGGGATGGATTCTCCCATCCCACTTCTGTCTGTGATTTGTATTTATCTGGGGTTCCAGTCTGCAATTATGTGTGGAAATACCCAGCTGGATTTAATCAGTCTATCTGCAGAAGTTAAAGTGAATAATCTCAGAAATCCACACAAGGTTTATTTATTTATATCTCTAACCTTAAAGACAAGCTTCTGGGTGGGAAAGAGATATGCTGTATGTCTTTTTTTTAATGCTGCTCCAGTTTTTGCAGAACAATTACGTATTTATTTAACTAGACAGCGAAGGGAAGTCTAGTGATCTGTGATATGGCAGATGAGGCCTTCGCCTTAACCACTGAGATGCTGCTCTGATGCATATTTCACTTTCTTGCATCCATCAGTCCATACTGGTATGTTCTGCAAGGAAGGAATCTGAATGATGAATCAAAGTCTTTCTCCCGAGTATGACATTTAGCCCCAAACCTTTCTCCTTAAAGTGTAGCAGTGCCCCTCTGTCTGACTTTTAAAGGTCAATTTCTCCCTGGTATTGAATTATTTTCTACCACCAAATACATTGGTCCTGTCCTTGATTTACACTGGGTATGCCTCTGCTACAGCACCTGAGAGCGTGCCCCAGCCCTGGGCGCTGGATGCCCAGCCTGGCCAGTGACGATGGCATGTGAGGGTGAGGATGGGGAGTGTATCATCCTCCCGGGCCTGGGCTTCCTTGGGAAGAAAAACTGGATTTGGAGGCAGACAGGACAATGAGGAGAATTCTGGCAGGTCCTGTAAACTGTCCCACAGGACATGGTTGATACCACTTAGTTTGAGCAGAGGGAGAGATTACGCGGCATTTTGCTTGGGATGGCAGCAACCGCACACAGCATCACCGCCACTGTGTAGTATGGTCTGTCACCATTTGTATACATTTCTGTGCAATCGTCTTTTCAGGAACATGTGCAGGATTCAAAAAGAGACAGAAAAATATGCAGGTGCTTTGGATAGCTTCCAAATTAAAATGATAGGAAACAGGCAAATCAGAGTAAAGCACAATTTGCAACCAATCAAAGAATCTCTGTGCTGAGCAGGAACTCCCCAAAACCCTGAATGACTGAATAGTTCATGCATTCTGAAGACTGGTTTTCTTTGTTTCATACATGTCAGGTTTTCATGACTGACTTCTTTGCTTGGCTCTGTGGTCAGTACAGCCCACATAATTTCAGTGCTTAGAACTGATGCATGACTTAAGAACTTCTTTGATGCAAACTGCCCATCCTTTGTTTATCAAGCAGTTCTGCCAAAGCAGCATTACTGGTATTTAGGGTCTCTCCTTTGGGCATACAGGCAGATACAGTCTTAGTAATCACCTAGGGGACTCTTCAAATGTGGTAACTCATTTTGATCACTGTGGTTCACTTTCCAGCTGTTTAGACAGAGACATGAAGCACTATGTGCAGAGGGCGAGCCCTCCCTGCTGCCTCGACACAGCATCTGTTGTGGGGTGCAGGAGGATCTCTGCCTCAGATGGGACCTGGCCTCACTGCAGCTTTCTCCCTGAACTTGGTCCTGCAGCTGGGAGAATGAGACCAGGGGCCTTCTATTTGATTTTATTTTTAAAACAGTAGTGGTGTATGCAACATGCTAATTGTTCTGTAGACCTTTCTGAGGATGCCTGGGAAGACTTGGTCACAAACAGATTGATGAGGCTAAAATAGTGGCTGCTTTTTTCCTGTACAACCCAGTGGCTGTGGAGGGCCATGCTGGGTTGTAACATTGATGGTCCAGCAATTTCACTTTCAGATGACAATCAGTAAAGTACAATTTTGAGAAAAAATCAGACTTTGGGCCGGATTATGAGAAGGCATCATTGGCATTCTGGAGTATGTATTCCAGAAGCTTCCTCAAATCCCCTTTCCTCAGGAGCCCCACATGGCTCTGACAGCCTGAAGCACTTCTTGCTGGAGACAGGAGACTGGACAGGCAGCACCAGTGCAGCCTTGTAACTCTGTCCTTAACTAGGAACTGTAAAATAAGGCCATGTATTCTCACTGAGGTATTTTGAAATTAAGGCCTTTTTTGGTTACATGTTTAGACACTGTGTCCATGAGAATAGCAATATTTTTTTCCAGATAGAGGTTGGACATTGTGCATTAAATGAGGTGGTGGGGCACATGCTGAACTGCAAGAATAAAGCAAGTAGCAAATGGTTCCAAAATGCTCTTTGTCTGCATTCTGTCTGTTTGGTTCTCAGAGCAGTGCAAGGGTCTTGGAGAAAACAGTGATAACACAATATGTCATACAGGTAAAGGGTATGTATTGATTCATTCCTGCAAAAAACTAAACAGAGTTGCTTGTTCAGCTAACTAAGGGGTGGGGACTGGTTTTGTAGGCTTCATGATGCATTTTTGTTTTGTTGTGTGGTAAATGTGTGTGTGCATGTGTGCAGTCTTTTAGGTGGTGTTAGTAGGTATAATTTCCCTTTTCGCTTGGTTCATCACAGAATGGAAATTTTCATTTCAGGGAATCTCACAGTGAATATCTCCCTAAAGGTGGATAGTTTTTTCTACCTATTAATCCTGCATAAGCTCTGCATGAGCTCTGCATAACCAGTGAGGGAGTTGTAGCTCCAGAGAGTTTCCAAACCCTTTTGCCATAATACTTTGATTTTTCCAGTGAACTCTTTAGTTTCATTTGAATATGTTTCTTAATTTAATGCATATTTCATTGTGGATCCTAAAGCAAGTAATAGGATGATATAATGTGGGGTGCAGGAGAACTGATAATGCACAGAATAATTCCCAAATGCTGCTGCACACTTCTGAGTGGGGTAGGCTTGAAAGTGTCCTGCAGAATCTGCAGAAGAAATGCCGATACAAGTTCCAGGTTGTGATCAGAGCAGCCACCAAACCACCAGGGACTCTGTGGTTAAGCACCTTCTGTGCATGCTGAAGATACCACTAAAGGCTATGTCTTCTTTGAGTTCACTCAGTTTGTGCAGTTCCTGGAGCTTCATTTTAAAATCCTGTCTCTCGAGGTGAAAGCAATAGATATGCAAAGGCTCACAATGCAGTGCAAATGGCTGTACAGAGCCACAGCGTGGGGAATGCCATTCATCTGTGACAACCTTTTTCACTTCCTGCAGAGCACCCCACAAGAGCTTGGGAGACCAAGAACTGATTACAAGCAGGCAGTGAGAGAGACGCATGGTAAGGCATTAAGTCAGCAATCTCATATGCATTTTCAGTTTCAGACAGCACCAGATGAGACTATCAGACACCTTAGCATCACATTCCTTTAAACCTTTGCTTGCTACAATTTGCATTTCTTGAGCAGAATGCTGCAGGACAGCCAGTTCACTGTTCACAATGATAGGTAGGTGTGCAGTAGATCAAGAGAATTCTTTGAAAGAATCCATAAGCATTAAGGAAGCAGTTGCATGTACTTTTTCAAAATATTTTAACTGTTTGTTAGTTCAAGAATAGCATCATAATCTGTTGAATGCAAGTGTTTTTCTGTTTTCTTTGAATGTTTGCAGCAGCAGGTGGGTAGTGGGATGTATGAAGCATCTTGAGTTGAGATTAATGAACCACTTTGCAAGAAGAAGGAGTGTCTCCTAGGATTTTTCCTGGTTTTTGAACCAAACTTCTAAGCTTGGGAAATTTCACAAGCTAGTTAGGCACAGGCATAAAAAGGACATAATCTCTTGGGACAGATTTTTGTCCCGAGGTTTTCAGATTCCACTATAAAATCAAGTTCAGAAGATGTAAAAGGCTTTTAAGATATTTTTCAGAACAAGGCTAGAGTGTGAACTCAGGCCCTTTAGAGGGTTGTCCACCAAGAACTCTGATTTTTGATGGAAAGGGCAAAGAACCAAAATTCCTGCATAAATCATCTGTACACAGAATCAATACATGTCCTCATTTTGTTTAACCTAGTAAAGTTGCTGAGAGATTTTCTTTGGTAAGGAAGCTGGGGCTGTGTGTGACTCATGAAGACACTCTTGGCTAATCTGACTATTTGAGGGCTTTGAATAGCTTAGCAAAACACATTTTGGACAACTACATTTTCAACCCATTCTGTGTGAACCAACTGTGTTCCACACAGCAGCTGCAATAACCTCTGACTAATTGTCTTTTCGGAAGGTTACCTGCTGAGAGCATCTGCCACGACATCCATTCTCCCAGAAATGTTTCATCTCAAAATTGCCTGATGCAGGCTGGAGAGCCCAGCATTGCAGGAAAGAAGGGAGTTATCTCTTGAGGGAGAACATAGAGGATGGGATTTGCCTGACCTTGTTGAATGTTCATCATCTGTCTTGAAGCTCTGAGCATCCTGTCTAAACTGCCTTTGGATGCCACCCTGAAGCCTTCCTTGAGATGAGATGTGCCATTGATCCGGACAGCACATCTGGGATGAGCCAGGATCCCACATACCCCCGTACTTGCTGGGGCTGGTCGTGTCCTCCACACAGCGCCTGCCCAGCGCTGTGCCCGAGTGGGCTGTGGCACGCTGTGTTCCAGCTGCCCCTCAAAGCTCTTGTCTGGGCCTGGGACACTTAGAGAGCAGCACAGCAATACATAAATAACACCAAGGAGTTTATTGCATGTAACGTCATCCTCTTCCCTAGATCTCATGCGGGAGTATTTATTCAGGAGAGTATTTATGGTGATGGTATCAACAGATATTAAAACTCTATCCAGGAGGATTAAGAGTACCTGCTTATGGGAGCGAGTTGTCCAGAAGTAGAAAAAGAAACCTTGAATTTATCCTTGCAGAAATAGCAATTAATGTGTCAGCTGCTCGTTGTTTTAAAGACTCTGCTCTTGGAATCTTGTGATGGTACATCAATGTCCCTGACCATTTCAACAAAAAATGTCTTGTTTCATGGTTGGGTTTTATAGTTCATGACAAATATGTCCTACCTGTCCCCTAAAAAAGTAGGTGTGAAGAGAAAACAACATTTAATTCTATGTATTTTTGGCTTTTATAGTTATTTTGCATGGACTCATTAAAGAATATTAAGTACTTGGGATTAGGATTACTGTGTTAGATGCTCTAGGTGTTGTGCTCATAGACCTACCTTTTCTGTCAAGCTACTCCAAAACCAAAATCTTGGTTTCCTGCTTGGCAACAAAATAAAAAAATCGAAGTAAGAAGAGACTTCCTTCCCTTCCCCCTTGGTATTTTTCCACCATATTGACAACTGCATTTGACAAACAACATTAAATTATCTTCAATACTGTATCAGGTACCAGTTCTTAGTAATGAGGGGAAAATCAGACAAGTCAGACTAAGACATGATTGGTTGGGAATCAAAACAAAATTGGCAGCTTTATCAAAAAGCATCCACATCTCTGTATTCTCTCGGCTGCTGGGTTTTGCATTCAGTCCATAGATTTATGTGTCACTGTTTAACACAGGCTGCTGGGCTGTGGCACTGTCTCTGTGCAGCCCTGAGGCTTGACTTGCAGCCTGTGCTGTGCTCCGATGAGAGGAGGGGTCAGTGGGTGGATGGGGCTGACTGCGGGGGCGGTGCTTTGCCACCCCCTCCGTGCTGGCTCCAGCTGGCTCCACACATGCAATTGTTTGAGGTAACCTCGGATCTCTGGCATTGTTGACTCTGGTTATCAGTGACCTGTTACGTAATGAGGATATGCAGCAATAGCTGCATTTATGTACAGGTTAAAAGAACCAGTGCTGTTTTCCACCCAGAGCAGGAGTGGGATGGCTTTGTGATAGAGTGAAACCAAATGCTGGTACAACTTCATTTGAAAAGTACTGAGGTGAATGGTTCCTGTCCCTGCCAAGACTGCCCCATGGCAGCACTTCCCAGCCCCTGCCAATCCTCCTTCCACCACAGTGACTGACTGGGATCAGCAGCTCCCCAAGAAGGTACTTTGTTTTTACATGAACTTCATGAGCCTTACAGAGACACCTCATTCTCTCACACCTCAGTGTTAATAATAATTCAATGAACAATAAAGAAAAGGGTAAATCTATGAATGGGCTGCCAGGCATTTTCTTTTATCAGTGTCCAAAATTCTTCAAAGGTAGTGGTATCTGTTGGGGACCCCAGAGCTGGAGATACACACACCATCTGGAGTACAGTGTCCAGCTGTGGAGTCCCCAGTACAAGAAAGAATGGACCTGTTGGAATGAGTCCAGAGGAGAACCACTAAGTTGATCAGGGGGCTGAAACACCTTCCCATGAAGACAGGCTGAGCTGGGTCTGTTCAGCCTGGAAAAGAAGAGGCTCCAGGGAGACCTTATAACACCTTCCAGTACCTTAAAGGGGGGTACAGTGAGGCTAGAGAGGGACTTTTCACAATGGTGTGACAGGACAAGGAGCCTTAAACTGAAAAGAGCAGGTTTAGATCAGATATTAGGGAGATGTTCTGTACTGTGAGGGTGGTGAGGCACTGGCACAGGTTGCCCAGAGAAGCTGTGGATACCCCATCCCTGGCAGTGGCCAAGGCCACGGTGGATGGGGCTCTGAGTAACCTGGTCTAGTGGAAAGTTCCCTGCCCACGCAGGAGAGTTGGAACCAGATGATATTTAAGGTTCCTCCCAACCCCAATCATTCAACAGTTATATGAACTCTAATTAGTTAATAGCAAGATGCAACAAGTTTGCAATAATGTACAGCATATTACAATGTCTCAAGTGACATGAGATGCGTGAAGTGAGATACCTGTGGCCTTTCTAACACAGGAAAAATATTACTAAATATAGCTGAATGCAATTTTTCACAGACTCCAAGGAACAGATGGTAGATGGATATTTGGAAGTAGGCATTTTTCATTATAATTCTATGTTTGAAATGTGCTGATTTTAGAAATACAGTATAAAATTAGTTCCAGGAGAGTAAACCTAGTAAAGATAATAGATGCTTGTTTTCTTTATCAGAATCCCTCAATTACGGAATTGTGACAAATAGGTAATACCTCTAGGTTGAGTTGAATTAACATGTGTTTAAAATGAATGTAAAATATGTCCCTTTCTCAGTTAGACAAAAATCACACAGCACAGATACTCAAAAACTGAAATAAATCTCCGGCTTTGAAATTATAGTTGTCTTTCTACATCAGCTTCTTGAAAATGTCATGTGAGATTAGATCTGTTCATTGTTGTTTTGGTTAGCATACACACCCCCTGCAAAGGGCTGTCTTTGTTTCAAGAGCTTACTGTCTCAGGAAAGGTTTTCAAAGACAGCTGCTCATTTGTGATACCTTTTACAAAGATCTTTACTTTCAGAAAACACTGGATATGTACTGTTACAAAACCAGGGTCCTTAGAGGAGCCTCTAGCTGGGCATGAAAATTTATGCAGGTAATGAGGAAGAATAGATGCTTCTAAAACCCTGTCCTCAAAAGACAAAGTGAGAACAGAACAGGCTAGATGACCACTAAATCCTCAGTTTGCTTGCTCTAAATGCAGAGCTTGACAGAACTACTGCTGTCCCTTTGCTCAGTGTTGCTAGTTGTATTCAGACACCTCTGCAATGTGCCCTGTATGGCTCGAAGTGGCTGTGCTCCTTCTGCAGTGTGGATGGAGCTCAGGTTGGGATCAGTTCCATTTCTCCTTGTTCATGGGTTTCTGTCTGAAGGGCCAGCTGGCTCATTTCAAACTTAAGTACAAGTACAAGCTAATGACTGAGACAATGGGGATGATTGGGGAATTTCAGCATAAGTGCAGTCCTGAGACCTGACCTGATGTAATTAGCCAGTGTACCATTTTATTTTAGCCCCCCAATTCTGTGGCTAGGCAAGGTATTTTCCATTGCTTGGGAGAGCTTTTCAGACTTTCCCTTCTTTGCAGCAGATGAGCTCAAAGAAAGTCCTGTTTCTCCTTTGTGGGACAGGCCCGTCTCTGTTGGTGCTACACAGATGGGAGACATCCTCTAGTTCACTTGAAATCAAACACTTTTGAGATACGTACATGTTTACTGCTCTCCAATTTTAAAACCTCCCCATAGATTTTCCCTTTGTCTTCAAAATTGCTTGATGTCACCACTGCTTTCTTTTGTGTCTTGGGGGATGTAGTCAGTTATCTGTCTAGACCAGCTGTCTGTCTAGACCAAAGCCTTCCTGTATGTTCTTCCATGGAGTGAAACCGGTTGCTGGGTCCCAAATGTGCATCTTTCTCAGGCCACTACTGATGTGGGTATCTCGTGTAGTAGATGACAGTAGGTGGTGTTTGGAACGTTGCCCTAGAGAACCTGGAGGATAAAAGCAAAGCAGCTATAAAAACAGAAATCAAGAGTAGCACCATAATCTGGTATATATGCCCACATAAGGAGGGAAATAATTAAGGAAAATGGTTTTTACTGTTCCTCTATTTCGTAAGGCGTATTTATACTCAGGGGTCAAGTGGTCATGGCGGGGAGTGGGTGGTTTTTTTAGTCTTGTGCAATACTTACTGATTTATCATCCCATCCTTTCTCTGCTCAGTCAGACCTTCATGTCCATTGCTACAAAAGCTTGCAGTTGGGAGAGGCAAATACGGGCGAAGTGACAGCTTGGCAGAGGCAGTCAGCCCACACCCCACAGAAATCCACTCTCAGCCTGAGTTTCAGCTGATGTGAATGCTGGCTTGGCAGCAGAATCAGTGTCCTGTTAGCTTCACAGTTAGGAATCTGGCCCCAAAACCCCAACAATCCAGCTCTTCCCGCACATACAGATACATGCATTCATGCTGGAAAGGGTGCGAAGTCCATTCTGATGAGTCCCATCCCAGCACTGCCCTGGTCAGAGATCTGGTCTGTAAAACTGGTGATGGGTGAGGGCTGTGTGATAAACAAAGCTGCATCCCAAAACATTTTAGTGGTGGCCTTGGCAGTGCTGGGTTAACACTTGGACTCAATGATCATAAAGGTCTTTTCCAACCTAAATGATTCTATCATTCCATGGAATAACATGGTGAACTTGTCTCTGCATGGCTCCTCAGCCCCAGAAGCCTGAGCCTCTGATGGGTTTACAAGCATTTGTTTGCTACACACTGAATTAACAACTGAATGTGCTTCAGCATGAGCAGTTCTGCACAGGCACTCGTCTCCTGTTTAGAAAGGCAGAACAAGGAGCACAAATCCCCATCAGAAAATGTACAAGCTAAAAAATATTTAGGTTGCAAGAGGCTTCAGGAGATGGTTCCAGTAAACTATTCTCAAAGCAAGGCCAAATCAGGCTGTGTGGGGACTCATCTGGTTGAGTTGCAGATATTGCTGTAGGTGCCTGGCCAGGCAGCCTGGTCCAAGATGTGACCACCCTCACTCAGAAGATTTTTTTCCTTGCATCTGACTGGAATATCTCTTGTTGCTCCTTGTGTCCATTGCCTCTTGTCCTTTTGCTGTGCTTCTCAAAGAAACGTTTGGCTGAAGGGGAGGAGAAGTTGCAAGTAACTTCCACATTCTCTTCCTTCATATTGTGATGACTGTACACCTCTGCAAGGGCTTTCAGGCACAGAACAGCAGCCACCAACACTGAGTGTGCTGTACTGCTTAGCAGGGAAAAGAGAAACTCTGCAGCCTCCTCATTATTTTATGGGGTCTGAAGGGGGGAAGGATATGGGTGAGCTGTTTTCTTATCTTCTGGGCACCAGTAGCCAGTTCTTATGATCTTCACCAGCAGAAAGGGTGCAGGAACATCAAATAGTACTTGGGCATTTGACAGAGCCTTTCCAGCCTTTGGCTATCAAGCCTTCAGTAGTTAATGCAAATCCAACCAAACAGAAGAGCCCTGCTCTCTGGGACTCAGACTACAGGAAGAATAAGCAGTGCTTTCACATGAGGCAATAAAATTCAAGTAGGATTTGTTAAATCATGCAAATGATTGCTGGTCTGCACTTTATATTTATCTAAGGAATTGATTAAGCACTGAGCTTTTTGGTTGGTGAGTAAAGTTGATTAAAAAAAGTACAAGGGTCCCACTATATATTCTAGGAGTACATTTACTAAGCTCAAACCTGACTTTTTAAATTTTAGTTAAATGCATGATAATTCCTTTGCTGTGTTCTATACTCACAGTCTGGTTTTGGATTTCTGTTTTGTTTCTTACAGCCCCAGCGGAGAGCTCTCCATAAACATTTCCAGCCTCTAAAGCTGCTGTCCTGCCACTTGATATGAAAGTGAACTTTCCTTCATGAAAAAAACACAATAAATGGCGCTGCCAGAAGATGGCTGTGGAGGATGGAAGACAAACTTGAAGTAAAATCAGCCCACTCAGCTGATACATTCTGGGGAGACCTGGTTTGCTGTGGAGTAAATATGTGGTGCAAAACATCCAGTGCTAATTTGTTGAAAATGGTCATTGACAGACCTTTAGCTGGAAAATTTCTTCCAGTCTTCATCACTGTGCATAACTTCTGAGTTCCCTTTAGGGGACTGTCTATGCCCTTCACTAGAAGTCCTGTTTTAGCATGGCAACTACTGGATTCTTTTATTATGTATGCAGATGGCATGATGTTTTAGGAAAAACTTATAACAATTGTCCAATCTCAGTGGATATGTTCACAATATTACACCCTGATAGGAATGTAAATGTCTTGTATGTGTTAGTTTTGCAGTCTAATGGCATTCTGTTAAACAATATCAGCACTTCATATGTGCTTTTCTCACAGAACTAGCACAGTCCATATATATATATAATGGTCTTTTTTTAAAATACTGAGGATATGTTTCAGTGTTTGTGCTGAGACTGCATCCAAACTGAAGCCCAGTACTAGCATCCCTTCCCTGATTCACAGTAGGTTGTGTAGATAGATTTGCACGTGGCAGAGATGTGACTTCTTTTATGTGACTTCAAGAACAGCTGTCACAGAGGTAGCCAAGAACAGGGTAGGTTGAATGAGCTGTAGGACACTGTGTCTGCTCTCCCTCTCACCCACCAAATATCAACAGTTCTCGTTTCTGGTGTGCCAGTGTGTTTTCTAACTCAGCAAGGGAGAGGCAAGGGAGAGAGCCTTTCTCAGATGTGTGTGTGACCCTGGGTTTGGTCTGCAATAAAACCACAATAAACTGGAAGAATTCAGGTTCTTTATGCTGGCCACCACTTATGTTTTGGGCAGGGCTGGGAAATTGTAGTCCAAACCAAACTCTCTAAAAAGGTAAAGTGTAAGACTATACTTCTAAGGAGTGAGACACTCCCTTTGGAGACAGCAGATTTCTTCATTAACTTTTTCCGCTTTCTACTCAAAACAGTATTTTGGTAGGAACTGGAAATAAGTAAATGGTTCCAATAAGCCTTTCAATATACTGTAGCAGGCTCAAGACTGTTGCATTCAATCTGAACGTTGTTTTTTGTTCAGTCTCTGAATGGCTGACCTCATCACTGGTTGTATCACAGCTGGCTGTGGTACTGTTTCTTCGATGGGGACTCAGTGGAATTAGTGTCTGTCCCTTACATCAGGACCTTCTGGCACACTCTTTATAATGAACTGATGTCATCAACATACTGAGGGGGCTTACCTCTGTTGTTCCTTCTTTCTTCAAAATCAAAGGTAGCTTTTTGTGTACTTAAAGACTGTCACTCTCTCCAACCTGATAAACAGGTACTGTAGAGTTGCTGTTAGCATTTATTCCAAACTCTGGGTGAGACAATGTTGTGTGAAGATGCAGTAATGGAGAGAATGTGCAGCTAGAGTAAGTCAAAGGCACCTTTCTGGAGGAAGCTCCTCTGTTATAATTCTTAAAAACTATTGTGCAGTTCATTGCTAGAGAATGGAAGGTCAACCACTGAGGGTGCCTGTACAACAAACAGATAATTATCTTCAGGGTTTCATTTTTTTCAGATGGTTATGGGCTTAGGTTTCAGATTTCCACCCATCTCAGATTCAGCATAGTGGATACTTCTGTAGTATTCAGTCCAAAAGCAAATTATTTTTACTGGTGACCAAGATTTTCAGAAGTTGCTAGTGATTTTTAATGGTTTGGGTCTTTCAATGGATTCTCAAATGGAGCTCCCAAGAATTACAGAGCAGTAAGCTCCTACATTCTCTTTCTGAAAATCCTGCTCCCTAATTTCAAATTAATTGATGTAAAAATTCTCCTTAAAACATAAGGATTTTTGCCAATTGCAACATTTGCACTTTTTAGAGCTTTTCATAGGGTTGCAGGTTGGAATCTGATACCAATAGAGCCGGCCATGTGCATGGCACAGGTCCACTGTAAGCTTCAGCAAATTTTACAGCTCTTTCTGCTACAGGTTTTAAAAATGCATTCTGACAATTGACATCAATTTCATGTGGGTAAAGCAATGAAAAACAAAATACTTTGATTGATATGTTAAATTAAAAGGAGACTGCTATACTTCTACAATATGAGTTCTCTTATTTTACTACCCAGTGAAAAAATCCAGAATAATTTGAATTATAAAAGAAGAGTTTATCAGAGAGTGTTATCTTAAAAGGGTGTGTGAGAAGAAGTTGCATTAGGCAGAGAGCCACTAGAAGCTTTTTTTGTATCAATGTTAGTTTTGAACATCTTCCAGTATATGGGCATGAATTTAGATGTGTGCACTTCTCCTGTTAAAACAGTTTGTTTTAAAAGCTTCCCAGGATTTTAGCTATGGCGACCTAGAAAAGCAGTGTTATAGGCCCTGAGAAATGTGAAAATCAAGTCCAGACCCTTGAGTAGCCAGACTCCAAGAGAAGTCTGCTGTAGGTGCCTACTGGACAAACCTCCCTTGAAGCTGGTGTAGGTCTCCATCCTGCAGCCAGCCTATGCATGTGGATCACTGCAAGCATAGCTCCCCCGAGCCCCGTGACACTTCTCACGTGTGTAACTGTCTGCCAGAGCCATAAGGAAATAACTGTACTTTTTGGCTTGTATTTAACTATTCATTGTGTTTGGGTTTTTTTAATCACTGTTATTCTCCCAAAGTAGGCCATGCTTCCTCAGGGATATTTATGAAATTGTTCTACATCTCCTGAACAACTATCTGGATCCCAGCGTATTCTTCTGAAAACTTTTTAATATAAATAAACATGTGGGAGAGATTTTTGTTGTTATGAATGGGGGCAGGTACTGTGTTCTCGGAAAGGCTGTTGAGTGCAGACAATCAAGTCTATTGCATTTTTTATGTCGAACACCTTATTAATAGCAGACATATCCGCTTTTGCCTGGGTCGCAGGAACAGTTCAGGGGAAAGAATGCTTTATCTCTAGTCAATAAATCATTTATGTCGAGAGTGCCAAAGACCAAGTCAACATGAAAGGGAGCAAATAAGTTATTCCGGCAAAGGAAGTGAATTGAAATATGCTCAGAGCCATTAGTTCAGTGTAAAAGAGTGGAAGACTAATGCTATTTTCATAAAGCAGCCATTATCAGCCTGTGGAGATAGATAAATTCATAAAGGCCATGCTGCTGTTACACTGATCACCAGTTACTATCTCTGAGACGAGGCAGGGTTGTGACCAGGACCCTGTTCCCTGTGCAGACCTGCAGCCTTCCTCCCACCGTGGAGCCTCCCCCTGCCTCCACACTCACCTGGTTTCTCTGTGTCCAGGTTGCAGCATCGAACTCCACTCAGAGTCCCTGTCAGAAACTCAGCCATTCCAAGTGCTTCACACCATGAGAAGTCCTTCACTAGAAGCCTGAAGGAATTGCTCACCCCACAGAGCACGCTGCAGCTGAGAGCATCCTTTGCACTGTTTTGTTCCTCATTTTTTTTCCATCTGTGTGGCTTTCTGTGCCTGAACACCCACCATTTATTCTATTGAGGGCAAGGCAGCCTTCCAGGAGGGGAGTTTGAAAAAGCTCTTTGAGCTCTTTGGTTTTGCTTTTACGGGCAGCACAAATGTCATTGAGGAAATGAAACCATTAAGAATTACAAAATTCTGGGTTTGCCTTGAGTTTTCAGAAGACCTCATGCCAGATCCCAGCAGACTTACATTGGCACTACTCTGTTGCAGTCTCCAGAGATGTGTTGATTAGTGCCAGCCAGGGAGCCAGCATTGAGGTGGGGTTTTGTGTCATCACTAAAATGAACATCCCTCCACCTGCCATGAAGCCAAAAGATCTGCATTATTAAAAATAAAGCAAAGTAAAACCCTGCATCTTTCACACTGGTCCCCTTCAAGAGTTACCATCTCTGCCATCAGAATCTCCTTGAACAGCTCTGCTGCAGGACTGCAATTGACCCTGGTATATATAGGCTGTCAATAAGATTTTAATTTAAAAAGAGAAGGTCCTTTGGTATAATTAAAATTGATGGGTGAGGGGAAAATATTACCAGCATTACCTGCAACCTCCTATAGTAAAATTCAGAAAAGTAATCTGGAGTGCAAAAAAACCTACCAACATAATGTATGGGTGATTAGGCAGGCTCATGAGGATAAATCAGCAAGTAAGAAAAGTAGATGCTTAATGAAGGAAGCCAAAAATGCATGGGAAGTCAGTAGCAAATAGGTTAGGTTACACCAAAGACTTTACATATATCCTAATAAATACTGTCATAGCAAAGCTAAGTGTGATGTTAGACAGGCCCAGCACAGAGATTGCTCACACTACATTGGAAACCCAACAAATAGTCTTGTTTTGTATTTGATAGCAGTGGAAGGAGAGAGTCAGATTACACATTAAAATGTAATTCCTCCTACTCCATCAGTAATTACAAGTAATATTAAGCAGTAACTCTCCAAACATAATTTTAAATTTGTAGAACCATTAACTGAATCCAAAAGTGAAGGAAAAACTTGCCTAGGACTCCTCAGAACCAGAAAGCATAAAGGAAGCTTCAAATGACACCAAACCCACAATAATTCCAAAGAAGGAGTTGTTTGATCCAGAAAACTATAGGCTCATTGGCTTCCGATCAGTCTTAGGCAAAATCATGGAAAAGTTTATATGGTGTAATCATTAGAGCTATTAAAAATTGATAAATCCCTCCAAATTATTTTTATAAAACTGTATCATGCCAAATAAACTTGCTATTATTTTTGTGATATCAAAGGATTGTTAAGAAGCTCTGCTAGCATACTATACTCAGCCTCCTATAGAGCATTTGAATCTGATAAAGAACAAAATAGCACAATGCAAAATCAATATTGCCTATATTAAGTGGATTAAAACTGGTTACAGGCTAGATCACAAAAAATATCTGTAAATATGAATTATTCTCAGTGAGACTATTTCTGATTAGCTCCTCCCAAGGCATGCTCTATTTTCATTATACCCCCCCCAGAGAAAGAGAAAATTACTGTTGGCAACAGCCAGAGATGACAAAAACAGGGGGAATAAATAATGATCTGAGTAGGTCAGTGGTGAAGAATAACCTGGAGGACAGAAAAGTTAAAAATCCAGGAGAGATGGCAGCA
This sequence comes from Corvus brachyrhynchos, assembly GCF_000691975.1. NCBI lineage: Eukaryota > Metazoa > Chordata > Aves > Passeriformes > Corvidae > Corvus > Corvus brachyrhynchos. The sequence goes on from NW_008246058.1 coordinate 5,856,337, forward strand.
AATCCAAATTAGAAGCATGGGGAATATGTCTGCAATAATACAGAGTCATAAATTATCCGTTCAGCATCAGCCCCAGAGATGCTCTTGCTAGCTGGGATGTAGGACCTGGCAATACTGATGCCATTCCAGTCTGTTTGGTCACTGTCAGTCTTTCAAAAAGGGTATCGACAACTTGGAAAGATTATTTTCAATAGTTCCCAGTGTCATTCAAGGGCAGGAAAACAGGTCTTATTATAGTGTCAGACTAATGAAGCTCAAGCTATTAATCCATCAGAGGCAATTTGAAGAGGTGACTTGATCTCCGTCTG
>NW_008246058.1:5856663-5868296 GCF_000691975.1 Corvus brachyrhynchos
CAGGGAAGTGCTGTTTGAAGGCAGGTAGCTCTTCTGTTTAGAAGAAAAGGGAATGATGTGCTCTACTGGTTGGAAACTGATTTCAGGCTAGAAATTAAGTGCAAATACTCAACAGGGAGGATGATTACCCATGGAGACAACTTAGTTACTTGGCATGTTCTCCTTCACATTAAGTCTTTAAATGTATGCAGAGTATTTTTCTAAGTCAATAAGCTCTACCTCAAACTGAAATCCAGGCCTGGGGCAGCAATCACTGGATGAAGTTACTAGGCATGTGTTATGCAAGGATTAGACTAGATCATCAGATGTAAACTTCTGAATTAAAAATATCCTGACGTTTCCAATATTACAGGAAGGCAGGGCAATCTATATCCTTTTTTTCCCCCACAAAATGGTATTAATTTGAACAGCTTCTGTGGAAAGCTGTGGATTTGGTATGAGCATCAGTAGGTCTGCTCACAGTTGTAAGGTTCTGCTGCACATAATTAAGGGAAGAGAAATGGACAAGAAAGGACAACAAAACCCTTGGACATACCAAGAGTCTGTAGCCTTTCACTGATAGCAGCATGGGACAAAATGCTGTATGCAAATGATGGGGCCATGTGGATGTGTAGTCAAAGCAAGGAATAACAGCTGTGCATTTGCCTCTTAAGGAGGTAGCATCTTGCTGGCAATAAACAGATTTTCCTGCCTGCAACAACTGGCAGAGAAGCTGCAGTGCTGATGGAGAGGGAGATTGTATCGCCGTGCAGCTGAGCACGGTACACAAGTTCCTTGCTTCAAAGACAGCAAACTTCTGCTCTCATGACGAGCCCCATTGGAGCTGGTTAATAAAGCCCTGGAAGTGAAATGACATCAGTGGGATTACCCAGAGAAATGACAGCTGCTCCCAGCAGTGGGTTTTTGCCAGATTGGGTCCTGTTACCATTGGCTGGTTTGAATGTTGTACTTTGGAAATAAGCAGAGGAGTACTCGGTGTCTGATTCAGATTTCACAAAACCACTGTCAAAGGGTGCAAGGCAAGTGTGAACCATTGGAGTCATCTTCCATGTGCTTCATCAAGTGGTGGGAAAAGCACAAACTGGGATGTGCGGTCTAAAGAGTAAACAGTTCACACAAACAAGGGAAACTATAAAAGCAATACTTACTGCAGATTGGTATTGAATCAACATCAAGGAGCTGAAACAAGAAGGAACTAGCTATGGCCATAGCTATGAAGATAGAGATCTTTGGGGATTCTTGCTCTAATCCAGTGTGAAATCCTAGCAAAATGAGTTTGGACTAGATTTGTGGTTTAAAGCACATTGGTATATGCTGCCTGCCAAATTCTGAGGGGTCCCTGGCTTTGGGGTGTGATACTTACAGGTGTCCTCATGCTGCTGGGGCGCCTTGCAGCTCTGGAGGAGAGTGTTCTGTGACAGGCATGGCTGAGGCCAGCTGAACTTGGCTGGGGCAGGGACGAAGCTGAACTTGCACATGACTGTAACATCTGCTTCTGCCGTAAGAGTAGGACTGACAGCTTTATCACAGCACAGCTCAGGCTCAGACCAGGCTCAGTCTAAGAATGAAACAAAAAGCTCCTTTCTGATACTAATTCCAAATATATCTAAATAGTTTCTCAGAAAAAAACCATCCTCTATAGTTGTTACACCTGTAATCACATTCCTTCTATTAAGCATTTGCCTTGAATTTATCTATTTAATATCGTAAGTCACCAAATTAAATAGCAAAACACAGGGATTTTTTTTCTAAAGCAGGGAGATTGGTATTGCAGCAAAACTGCATGTAAGCAATAAGAAGCTGTGCAGGGAAGGAAAAAAAACCATAAATTGTCCCATCAGATGCTTAGGGGACTCGATCAGTTGATTGGGTTTTTTTCAATATTGAGAGGGCAGCTTTACATCTAGGCAGAAGTTTTCCTTACTGAGCCAGGCTTTGGTCTCAAGACCAAATAGCTAAAGTAATGTTTGGAGTCCTTTTAGCACTTTGTCTGCTTCCTTTGTTTGTAAGAGGCTCCTTCTCTGCATTTCTGAGGAAGGTAGAAAAGAGATCAGGTGACAGTAGAAAAAGCACAGAGGGACAGGAGCTTCCAGCCTATGCAAAGCATCTCCGCATGAGACCCACATCTCATCCTTCTCCCCTGAATCCAACACCACTGACCAAGGGGAGGAATGGAGCCATGCTGGGCTAACCCACAAGCAGGGCCCAGTGTTCTCTCTGTGCTGAGCAGCTCTTGCAGCCACGGCAGGAGACATGACCTGGCAGGACTGGACAATACTCTGGCAATGGGAATGACCAGCATTTCCCCAAAAAGGCTGCGTGCTCTGAGGAGTCCTTTGCTTTGCACTAAGCTGCAGGGATAATTGGCAAGGCTAAGAGGTGTATTTTTAAATTTCTCACAGTTACTGCAGAATCTGAAAGTGGCAGGGCAGTGCTTTGGGATGTGCTGGGCTTTGCTTTCAGCTTCTTGTAGGGACTGCAGCTACCTGGACCTGCCTTGAAATTATTGTTTCTTTTTCACTGCCTGGGTAAGATGGGAGGAATGCCTGCCTGGCTCTGGACACCATAAACCAGCAAAGGGGGCTCTAAATTTGGGCTCCTCTATTTTGGGGAGTTGAATTTAAAGCTGTTTGAACATGACCCTGAGGAAAGCAGGCAGCTGACAGCTGGAATTGCAGTTGCACCTGAGTTGTCTCTAAAGGTGGCCTCCCAAAAAGGAGCCCATGCACAGAATCAGATGGCAGGCTGTGCCAGGCTGTGCCAGGCTGTGCCAGGCGCATCAGCCGCTGATGAGGGACATGAGCTGCAGGGAGTGAGAGGGAGACTGGGATCGAGGGAGACTGGGATCGAGGTCCTGGGAGATCTGGTCACCTGATGGAGAACAGCTGGATGCAGAAAGGCTGACTGCAAGCCCATGGTCATGGTCAAAACAGTCACCTGAAGCCAGCAAGTCATGTCTGGTCCTGCTGCCTTTGGACTCAGTTCTGGTTGACATTCACTAAGGAAATACTCTAAGCCAGTGATCTCCTTTTAATGTTAACTTGGTTGATAATCTAGGAAGATGCCAGCACTCTAATGCTTATAAAGTGACACACTGTTACTCCCAGTACATCTGTGTCTGAACTTTTTAATGATGGAGCCAATTGAGGTGGCATGAGACAAAAGTGTGCCTTTTTGTTTGATGTACACTGCATTCCCCCAGGCATCTAAGGTGTTCAGCTGCAGAGCAGTGCTTTTTTCCCAAAACAGAAATTATCATGCAATCTAATTTTTAGTATACAAAGTGGCCATCACTGTTAATTCCACCTTACAGTTTTATATTCAGTCTTTACTTCTGTTTTCAAAAAGCAACAAAAAATAAAGCCTGGGTGGGAGGGAGGAGTTCTTTTAAACAATAAAATTAAAATCAATATCAAGTTTTTGGTATCTTTGGGCATGATCTCTGGAAGCTTTGGGTATCTGCTTTATCATTTTGTATATTTGACAATTTTGTACTCTGCATTGTTTGACTTCATTTGTGCATGGCAATGTATTAAAACATGGAATTTTTATTATACACTGAAAGTATTTTGTTTGATTTTAACAAGGTCAAGCTTGATCCAGGTCATGAACAGGAGGAGAAAAAACCCAGAGGTTTTTTCTAGCGACAACTCTCACCTGACAGTCTGACCATTCTTGTTCGGGTGGTTTCCAGCACCTGAAGGTGGGCAGAGCTTTTTGCCCACCCACAAGTCTCCTTCCCCAGCTGCAGTCCCTGGGTCTGTGCAGTGTTTTGCTGCACAGGGTGCAGGGGTTGCCTAAATGCAGCAAAGAAGGCTGTACCTGAGCAAAGGGCTCTGCTCTGCTGGGCTGGGTTTGCGTGTGAATCTAGACCAACTCTTCTGGTTTTTCTTTAGTGCAGTGCAACAGGAAGCAGACACAGCACATGGTGAGAAAGAATTCTCCTTTCACTGCCCTTATTTCTCAAGACTTGGGGGATGCCCTTGTCAGCAGTGAAGCATCCTCTAAGGGAACCAAACCGCAAAAGAAGCAGGTATTAGACTGTTTATGCTGTGAGGCATTTCACTCCCATCCCACCCACCCCATTTATTCTCAGTATTTATGGCACGTGAGCAATTTAAAAGTCAATGGATTAGATAGTTTTCAGAAAAATGCTGAAATTCCAGCATGGTACTACGTTCTTCCATATATGTGGTTTTTTTTCTTTTCAGCCATAATTCTGAATATTCTCATATTTGTAAGGTAGAGACTGATGACATGTTTTGGTCAAACACAAACACTAGATTAATACAAAATAATAGAAAAAAATTATACCGTGTAAGCTATAACTGACAAAGTCAAGATAAATTGTCATCTAAAAAAAATCATAAATCATGTTTTTTATTGTAACATCTCATGATGGGACTGCAATTTACTAAATTCTGTTTATATCTTTTAAAAGCTTTCTATTCCATAAACTTTGTCAGTGAGAAGAATATGTTAGCAGGAAAAGTTCTGGTTTTGAACAGATCTGTGCATGTTACTTCTTGGGCTGAGGGAAATTAGAACAATAATACAAGTAAAGAAAAAGTTGCTATGTCATATACCCTTTTCACAATCAGGGTCTCCCTCGGGGTTACAGTGGTGCCATATTTACAACTATATGTGCTGCACACTAGGGTTATTTCCATTATAAACAATATGCCACCTAAGCCAGATCTGCTTTATAATGAAACAGCAGCTGTCATGATCATGAAATATTTCTCCCTGGTGACAGAGAAAATAGTTACTTGAAGCTGTGGACAAGGTGTGTTTCCATTTGTGCTCATACGGGTTTTGCGTTACAAATCTCTGGGATGGGGTTGCAGTTTCTTTACACACAGTTTGTTACTCAGAAGCCATCAGTGGAGCAACCAGTTGTACAGTTTGTTTTTCCTGGTCATTTTCCTGCCAGTGACAATTAGTCCTTGATGAAGATGAAACTTGCATGACCTTGTGTTATACCCAAGTACATCCCTTACCCTGAGTGTCTGTCAGGGGTTGCAGGCCCAAGTTGTGCTGCTTGGACCCTTGGGCTCAATGCTATGTCCCTGTCCAAAAATTGGATTCCTGAACTAAGATCATGTTAGCTGAGCAGATCTGTGCTGATTTGAGCAAAGCCTTCTGATGTGAGCACATGTCCTTAGTCCATAGTGAAGTCCGGTGAATGAAGTGCAACCCTAGAAACACATGACCTGTTGTTTGTGAAAGGACAAGTTCCTCACACCATCTTTTCATGTCTCATCTCCTTATCTGTAGAACTGGAACTGCATTTATCTGTCACGGTTAAACCTTGAAAGTCAACAGAGGAACTACAAGTCTTCCAAGGAGATTGTGTTACAAGTCAGATTGATTTGAACAGGCTGGGCAGTGTGGTACAAAAGAGACACCTTATTTGGGAGAAAAGGAGTTGCCATCCACAGCTCCTGCTGCTCCGATGCCCCCCTCTCCCTGTCCCCAGGTGCCGATCTGTGCATGCAGTGACACTTTCATGGGTGAGGTGTTGCATCATCCCCCTCTCAACGTGTCTGAGGTCTGTTTCTCCTTTGTGCATTCCTTTGTCTCATTCATGTCACTGCCATGTCATTGCCTTCCTGCTTTTCTGCACCTGATGGGATTTCTTGCCTTCTACTGTTATTAGCATCACATGGGAAGTACACTGAATTATTGCATGTGAGAAACACACTGTCAAAAAGAAGAGTTTTCCTTTTAATAAATGGCACCAAGGCACTGGCCTTGGGAGGAGATAAAGCAGAGAAATGAATTGCTACAGGTTTGTTTTAGGGAAACACGGGGATTAACCTCATCTCCATGTCAGTGATGGAACAGCAGGCTAAAATGGCAGCAAGGATGCACACTGGACACTTTCTAAGAACAACAAAAAAACTCCTTTTTAGGAACAGGAATGCTGAAGCAGTAGCAACTGCTTAAAAGAGATGGAGAATAGCTTTGACGAGCATGCCTCAGCAATCCTGACCCTCTGGTACTACAGGACTGAGTTGTCTACCAAAATCTCTTTCTCAGTTCAATTTTCCTGCATGTAAGACTTGAATGGGAAACAAAGACTGTTAATTATCATTATTTTACATTTCAGATGGGACTGCATCTTCATTTTCTACCTCTTCCAGGTGAAAACATGCTGCTATGTAGCTATGACTAATTCCAGACTCATTTAAGTCAATACCTCAGGCTGTCATCTGAGAAACTGGGACATGTCCCCTGCTGTGGCCAGTTCAGATGCAGAGCCAGAGCCTGGGGTGACAGCAGGGACCGGGCCCACCTTCCCATCCAAAGTCACCAGGCTGAGTGAGAGCCCAGTTCCTGTGCTGTGCAGTGACAAACGCAGCACTCAGTGAGACCTGAGAACACCAAACAGGTGGCACCCTGCAGGACCAGGGTCAGCCCAGCTCCTGCATCCAGGCTTTCATTTGGTCTTTGCTAGGCACCATCAGAAAATTAGGGATAGGTAGAGAAAAGCCTTGGAATTAGGGGTTAAAACAAACCAAAAAAATTATATTGAGCCCAGTTTGAGCTGAAGAAAGGCACCACTTTATAGCCAGCTGGCTGAAGCCTTGAGAGCTTCAGCCATCCATTACAGAGGGCAGGCTGAGGGGGTGTGCATGGCCACCTCCAGCCTCCACCAGCAGCTCTAGGCGGATTAGGAAAACTGCTTTTCCTTCACTGGGGAGTTTTACTGCAGAGAAATGAAGCACTTTAGGGCACATCATAAGTCTCAGCTTGAACACTCTGCTCTGGCACTTTCCAGGCGAGACGGGAGAGCCTGATTGGTGCTGAGCACCGGATGCTCAGCCTGAGGGGTGCTTTGGCTCTCCTCCGTGCTGTGAAATGGGACAGAGCAGACTATGTGGGAGGCAAATTGTTTTATGGAAAATATTGGAAACCATTGTACTAAGCTGATTAACTCATTTTAACAATTTTACTTAGCTGCAACAGTTGCCCCACATGAAAAGTGCAGCTGCGAGCATTTGCACAAGAGAAACACTCCCACATGCAGGAAAGCCAGGTAAGCCCCTGCCTGTTGTCATTACAGCAAGAAATTTTAGTACTCTGGGGACATTGCAGGGTTATTTCTGCCTCTGTTTAAGGTTTAATCCACAGCATGGAGGGTAGTGTTATGCTAACTGGTTTTGTCCATGTCCCTCAGGTCCCAGACTCAGCCTGGCTTTGGCAATTCTTGGCAGGTAAAACTTTTGTCAGGCACGTGAGAAACTGCAGGATTCAAGGCTCCCACTGTCTAAGTCCACCTGGGGACAACAGCTGCTTGTTTTACCCCCAGGCAGTATCTCTCCTGCCCTCCTCCATTTCCATGAGTCGTATTACGCAGGGGAAACTAGGCTTTCTTCATGCTTCCCCTCTTTCTCCATGTTATTAGTCCCATAACAATCTGCCTCTTAATCTCAAAATATTAACCTTTTGGACAGTGTTCTGCTAATCCCATGAGGGACTTGGCAACCAACAGGAAAAACAAGATTGTCTGGAATATTATCCAAACATGTCGGACCAAGGACCACCCTCAGCCTTCAGCATTTCTCTTGGGTCACCAGTCACACACCCCTCCCTTTTAAATTAAAACCACTCTAAAAACAGTGTGGTTTTAAGCACTAGCAGCAGGGCATTTGTATGGGATTTTCAGACTGATACTTCTCCACAGGCCAGTTTGGGACCTCCTGAGAGTAGGATATTGTCTCAAAATATTCCCTGAAAACCATCAAGAAGCCTTGGTATCTAAACATGTCAGTAACTGTTCTGCCGTCTCTGCAAGATGCAAATCAGTTTTACCCTCTCTGGATGTTTCAGAGCTCATGGTTGGTGCTTTTGCTCCAATTTCCTATGCTTCCAGTTATAGATTTGAAGCAGCAGCAGACCTCCACCAGAAACAGGAGCTGGGGTGGCCGCATGCTCCCTCACTGCCAGCCAAGGCACAGAGCTGCTGTAGGGAGCCAGAAGCCGTGGGCATGCATCTCCATGGAAATAGGTCCTTGGGAAGATCAGAGTGATGCTGGGGGTTGCATTCTGCCATTCAGTTTGTTCTGAATGGTAGCACTGTAAAAATCAATATGGCACTTTTAAAATGGATTATGAGGCAGTTAAATGACAAGTCTCCAAAGAGGAGTTGCAAATGAAGAGTGATCCCATGGGAGTTTTTATAGAGGGAATATTCAGGAAGCTGTTCTTGGCTGTTTACCTAAAAGGTCACAACAGATAAGCAATTGAATATGAGTTCCATGTGTGATGCTCTTGTTAAAGGGGTTAATATGACCCTAGGATGTATAAATGGGAATATTGAGTGGTATGGGAATATATTAGCTCTATAGATGACATTAATGAGACAAAACGAGTCCAGTTCAACTGTCAACACTTAAAAATCATGTTGTAACACTGAGGAAGGTTGGGTGAAGAGCTGTAAGGCTGATTGAAAGCGTATCTTACAATGACCCAAAGGAGCACAATCCATTTTTATCATCCAAGAGGAATATAAGAGATTAATTGATCTATAAGTATCTCTACATGGAGGAGGAATATGGTACCAGAGACTACTTAACCTAGCAGACAAAGGCATATAAACCAGGAAGAGTGGAGCTAAAAAAATCAAGTTGAGAGACACATTTTTCTCTTTAATGGTCTTGTAATTAACTGCTGGAGGAGCCGACATGGGACATGGTAGCTTCTCCATCATCCCAAAAGATACTTAAATTAAGCATGGATGTCTTTCTACATGATGTAGCTCATGTATCGGTGTGGGAATTGCTGGGCAAAACTCCATGGTCTGCATTATGCAGGAGGGCAGAGGAAACCACCATGGTGGTGCCTTCTGCTTGTGAAATCTATGAAACTATCAAAGTGATGACATCTGTATATCACATACCAGCAGCATCCTGCCTATTTATGCAACACATGTTATGAAAAGGCTCTTTTAGGGATATTTAGAGGGCTTTAAATATTTTATTAGAGGTTTTTTAATATACTCTGCCTGTAAAACTAGGTAGATGAAATAAACCATTAAAAAAAAAAAAATCCTGAAATAGATTTCCTATATCCCCAAATCCCAGTTTTAAAGCCAATATCTCAGGATACTCTGGGCTTTCAAAATGACGCTCCAAGGGCTCAGGCCTTTAGCATGGTTTAAAGCTTCTGTTTCACAGATTTATAGATGCTAAACTCAGGAGGGACTACCGTGAATATCTATCTGACCTTGTACATAAGAGAGGCCACAAGGCATCCCTCAATTGCTTCCAGGCCATGCTGAAGCCTTTCAGATTCTTCCTTCAGACCATAGCTAAGACCCAGCCTTCCCCTCCATCCTCACAGATAAACTTCAGATCATCTCACATCTCACCGCAGCATCCTTCCCTCTGCCCCTGACAAATGAAATCTTTCCTGGCACATGTCCATTCAAATCGCTGCCGCAAAGATCATTTGCCATTCCTGTGTCTCCTTGCTGGCTCTCACTTTTGCCTTTCCACCAACACATCTCCTGTTCCTCCTAGTACCTACCTTTGCCTGTTCATCCCATTTGGTATCAGCTCACTCCAGCCTCTCACGGCCTGCTTTGCTACCTTTTTTTTTTGTATCCCCTTCTTTTTTCCTGAAAAAGCCTCATGTGGTGTAGCACCAATTCACATGGAGGGACCCTAAGTCACATCAGTGCTGCTAAATGAAAAGATTCTCAGAGCACTCACACCCATCGGGGGACAGGGAATGGGGGTTGTGGTCAGTTTATCACACCTTGTCTCTGCCACTCCTTCCTCCTCAGGAAGACTCATCACACTCCTCCCCTTCTCCCGTGTGGGATAATTCCCATGGGAGACAGTTCTCCACAAACTTCTCGAACATGAGTCCTTCCCATGGGCTTCAGTTTTCCACAAACTGCTCCAGCACGGGTCCCTTCCATGGGGTGCAGTACCTTAGGACCAAACTGCTCCAATGTGGATCCCTCATAGGGTCACAAGTCCTGCCAGCAAACCTGCTCCAGCCTGGGCTTCTCTCTCCATGGTCTGCAGGTCCTTCCAGGAGCCTGCTCCAACACAGGCTTCCCATGGAGTCACAGCCTCTTTGGGCACCCACCTGCTCCAGTGTGGGGCCCTCCAGGGGCTGCAGGTGAATCTCTGCTCTAGTGCCTCAAGCACCCCCTCCCCCTCCTTCCTCACTGACCCTGTGTCTGCGGGGCTGCTTTGCTCACATATTCTCACTCCTCTCTCCACTGCTGTTACTCTGAAGAGGTTTTTTCCCCCCTTCTTAAATACATTATCACAGAGGCATTACTGACATTGCTGATGGGCTCAACCTTCGCCATCCTGGAGCTGGCTGGCATTGCCTCTGTCAGACATGGGGGAAGCTTCTGGCAGCTTCTCACAGAAGCCACCCCCCTGCAGTGTCCCCTGCCACTCAAACCCAACACAGTGTATCAGTGGCAGATTCTTGTCACTGGATTCTTGTGCAGGGAATTAATAACTCATTCATGTGAGTTATTAAATGTCTGTGTATCATTTCAAGGCATACAACAGTGTGGTACAGTTTGCATCTAGACAAAGCCTGTATTTTAATGCCCTTTGTCCTTCTTGAAAAACTTCAGTGCAGGAGACTCGCATCATGGGACTGTGAACAGGGGAGAGCTGGGGCAAAGAACAGGAGGTGCCACAGCAGTGGAGCAGGCAGGAAAAGTCAGACCATGGGGTAGCTCAGCCCAGACTCTGCTTTCTAGAGAAGAGCTCCTTGCCCTCTGTGTGTGTGTGCTCTGTCTGGGGTAACAGGTACGTGAGGGGAAGGGATGCACAGGAGAATCTACTGCCTTCACTGCTCCTGCTCCGTGAAAACTGACAAACATCCTCTTTACAAGGCCTCAGTGCACAGAATTTTTTTAACCTAATACTGCTCTACACAACTGCACAAGGTTACCTTACTTTATGTTACAGCAGAGTTTAATCCTTCTGGAGCCAAACTCCGTAAAATTGCCAAAAACTGACTCACCTCTCTGCTCAGCGCTGCCTATTGACACGCAGGCACCTCTGGCCAAACTGAGAGGAAAACATCTGTTAGTAGGTGTTAATGAGACCATCACATGTAGCAGGCAAGACCCCACCAGCTCAGCAAGATCTGATAAAATTCATGTTCTCATCAGGTGATCACAGCTATCTACAGTTCCACTCAGCTGTCAGGGAATCACTCGCAGGTATCCTTCCTCACACAGATATTTCACTAATTTTAAGAGTTAGCAGGATGCAAATCTGCCCTTTGAGGCTCGTCTGCCAAAGCAGAGCTTTGGCCAGTACCTTTCAGGGGCTTCTGCAGGCAAACAAAGCGTTATTAAAGAGTGTCCTAAGTACCCATCTCTCTGAGCCAGCACAGCTGAAGCCTGGGGGCAAAAAGTACTCTTTTTAGCAGAGATGTGAAGTTAAATGGCCCATTGTTTGTAACTAGTCCTGATGCCATGTTGTTTTTGCAGAAAGTCATGGGCGGCTTCAGTCTTCATACCCGCCAGCAGTCCTGAAGGAAACAGTGCTGCTGGAGAAGGTGTATGGCATGTTTTCAGTTTGTCAGGCAATGGCATTGTGGCTTTAAACACTGGGGATTTAAAGCAGAAGGGAGGGGGGTGG
>NW_008246058.1:5868460-5884060 GCF_000691975.1 Corvus brachyrhynchos
GTGGGGGGAGAGGGAGGGAGGGGGAGCAGTAGCTCACAGAGAAAATTTTGGTTTAATTAACTGATAATTTACATCTCACTGTACAAATCAGAGCTAAGCATATCTGTCCAAGCCAATGTATATGACTCGTAGTTCGTCAAATAAATATTCAGGAAGTGAGAAGTTACAGAAATAAAAGTCATGAATTATCAGTTGTTCCTCTATGCTCGTGGACAGCACCTTTTGTTACATGTAAATTCCTTTTATAGCCATTGCAAACAGGAAAAATAGCTGAAGTCAAGTTTGCATGGATAGAAAAGTGACAACAAGAAACTGAATCTAAGGATGGGTTTCACCCTGTTGTGTTAGAGGGATCCACCTGACCAGTACTAACCATCTGCAAAGTCTGTGTCTGGGCTCTGCCTGGGGATTCCCATCCCAGCCTGCAGCAGGCAGCTGCAGCACTGACACACACCCTAAAAGCTGCTGTTTCCCTCCCTTGACCACCTGAGAAAGCCCAGATAGAGACTGTGGTTTACTAAAATTAATAAACCACGAAGGAGCCCTACTTGCTAATGCTTCTTGAAGACAGATTCATAGACAAGTCCCTAAAAATTTTAAGAATTTCCAAAGAGACACCTAGTTTGATGCATGAGCCCTTCTCTGCAGTATGCTGAGATCCTGCCATGCTACCTATGAAGATAAAAGCAGCAAATGCCTCTTCACACACCTTTAAAAGCCACATCGCAGAATCTGAGCTGAACAGCCAAAAAAGAAATGGCTTATTTTTAATATGAGTCCATGTAAGGTTTACTGTGAGCATAGCCCAGTCCTGTGCTGCTCTTGAGAGCCAACATGGGCTTCTGCCATGGCTTGTTGGGAGGCCACACGTGGTTTGTCTGCAGAGGGTGGAAAGCTCATTTCTCAATGTTTCTTTAGCATGCCAAGAGAAGTCAAGGGTTTGCGCAGTGGGAAAAAGAGCCCCATACCAAAACATCTCAGGTGAGACACCCCTTTCAAGGCAGCTCCTGCCCCATGTCTCTCTTCTAAAGATGCACCATGCAGGAGGACTACACTGTGTATTTTTTTTCCCTCTGGAGCACCTCCATGGAGTCAACAAACAGGTGGATATAAATTTATCTGTTTAACTGACTCAATTGTTTAGAAATTTAACAAACAAATGTACATACCAGTAGGTATCTGGAAACCAGTGTTTTCTCTCTGAGACAGCAAAATGAATGAAGAGCAATATTCAAACACTAAAAGTTAGCAGACTAGGTACAAAAATATACCAGTTGCTAGGAGATGGCATTTAATCTGGAATTTTAGGCAGTAAGTAAAAATTAAGTTATAAGAAGAAATATTGTTTAGGGCAGAAATCAATCCGAAACAAGAGGCTATTTATGAGAGGGAGCACAGCAAGGGTGCTGCTCGAGCACGCGCCATGGGGCTGGAGGTGAACGGGAAGGTTATTGACTTGACCATGGGAACAAAACCCCTGCCAGTGAAAGACAGCGAGGACAAAACTCTTTCCTGGTAGGTGGAGATGTGCTACTAAGGTAAATAAGGGCTGTACTTCAACCTGCAAATATCACCTTTGCCTGTGATGGAAGTCCAATCAGAAGCTAAAATGTTGTGAAACTCAGCTCATTCCCTCCAGTTGTGAAAATTACAGGAAAAACACAGCAAAAGTTCATTGCTTGTGAAGTTGGGTCCCCAAACCGGATTCTGCTGGTTTCTTTCACCACTGAAACCCCTACTTGCTTAATAGCATTAGAATTGATAAATGCTGGGTTTGAAGACTACGCTATCTTGTGAAACCATATGGGTTCAACAGCAAGGCCAGCAGGGAGTGGGGCTGGCTGCTCCTTACAGCAGCCCAGTCCCCAGTGGGAATTGTCCAAGTGGGATTTTAGTCCTGTTGAAATCAAGGGCAAAATTGCAATAGACCTCAATAGGTCATTTTCTCCCCAACACACACAGGTAAAGGGTTCTGTGTAATCTAGTCCAGCACATGGCAATCACCTACACATACAGAGGACAAACCCCACTTCTAGTTCCTATAAGTACATGCAGGTATTAGAAGCAGTGTTTGCCTTCAGCACCACCCCTGGGTAATTTTCACCTCAGATATCCCCTTGACCAAGGCTGGTAAGCATTTCTACAATACTTGGTGACAGTGATTACATTCATTAGTCGGATCAAACTATTGGGAGGACAAGACCAAATTCTGACCTTTTACGGCTTTGATATTACCTGTAATCCTGATGCTGGAGCACTACTTGTTTAGACTTCCTTAGGCCAGTGATTGTCAAAGTGATTAATAATTTTTTCTGGGCAGCAACCAAAGATCAGAGCCCATGCTGACTCTGCAATCTGCCAGAAGGCTTTGATATTGTCAACAGGGCTATGGTGAAGCCTGAATAACCACTGGTCAAGAGGATATGTTCTTCTTGCTCAGAAATCCAAAGGATTGTCCTCTCTGCTGACCCAGATTGTCTTCCAAAGGATAACTACTGATTACAGACATTGCTGGCTGCTTCACTGGCCTCTGCAGAACAAAGTTTCTGGCAGAAAGGGAGTAATGTGTGTGCTGTTCCATCAGTGCTGCTGGTGGCACTGGCATCTCCTCTTCATGCAACCCAGACAGCAGAGTTGGTACCATCTGGATCTGCACACTTGCCAGGGTACTCTGCAGTGAGGAGGGGCTGGACAAGGACTGATTGGTTGTTGTTCAATCCCTCTGATTGATCCCACTGGTTTGGTGGCAGAGTATCAGCCAATGAGGGCTGGCTGGATTTTTGTCATTACCCGTGGTTAAGAGCCCAACCACTACAGTCACTGACTGCATCGCTCATATTTTATCATCTCTACATGACCCTGCTTGAGTGGGAGGGTTGGACCAGATGCCCTCTGAGGTCCTTTTCAACCTCAGTCATTCTGTGATTCTCTGATTTTTATGCAAGCAATGATTGCTGAACTTACAGAGCTCACTGTAAGGCTCAGCGAGAGACCTCACCTTTGGGAGCCTGCTCTTCCACCCCTGTGAGAGGCCCAGCCTGTGCTGTAAGGCTTTCCAGTTGCACTGGGGGGACCTCCAGGAGGTACCTGGAGGATGCTTTGAGGAAGGACGATAACGGTGATGTACACCACACCTAGTGCAGGAAAGCAGGAGCCCTTGCAGAAGCGCAGTGATGCACTTGGGTCACAACAATCCCATGCAACACTCCAGGCTTAGGGCAGAGTGCCTGGAAAGCTGCATGGTGGAAAAGGACCTGGAAGTGTTGGCCAACAGTGACTGAACATGAGCCAGTGTGTGCCTAGATGGCCAAGAAGGCCAATGGCATCCTGGCCTGTATCAGAAATTGTGGCCAGCAGGACCAGGGCAGGGATTGTCCCCCTGTACTCAGCACTGCTGAGGCCACACCTCAAATCCTGTGTCCAGTTCTGGGCCCCTCACTACAAGAAAGACATTGAGGTGCTGGAGCGTGTCCAGAGAAGGGCAACAGGGCTGGTGAAGGGACTGGAACACAAGTCTGATGAGGAGCAGCTGAGGGAGCTGGGGGTGTTTAGCCTGAGGAAAAGGAGGCTCAGGTGAGACCTTATCACCCTGTACGGCTCCCTGAAAGGAGACTGTAGCCAGGTGGAGGTTGGTCTCTTGTCCTAGGTAATAAATGACAGGACAAGGGGAAATGGGTTCAGGTTGCACCAAGGGAGGTTTAGACTGGATATTGGGAAAAATGCCTTCACAGAAAGGGTGGCCAGGCGTTGGAACAGGCTGGCCAGGGAAGTGATGGAGTCCCCATCTTGGGAGGTATTTAAAAGACTTGTAGGTGTGGCACTTAGGGACATGGTTTAGTGGTGAACTCGGCAGTGCTGGGTTAGCAGTTGGACTTGATCTAAGAGGTCTTGTCCAACCTAAATGATTCTTTAATTCCATGATGGCATGGCCACTCTGGGCTGCAGCCAGCTTTTCTCCCAGAATGACTGGAACTGCCTTTGCTTCTGCTGGCAGCAAGCACAGATTAATCAGTGGGTGATGGAGGCAGTAACCTCCTTCCCTGCCGTGTCAGGTGCAAGGGGCCAACTGCCCACACTGCCCATCTGTCCACACTGTGGCCTAGCCTGGGGCTCCCTTCAACCCAATGTGGGGTTTGAACTAAAATGAGAAAGAAAGAGAAATGTAAAAGAAGCATGTGGCAAACATTATGATTTTTTCAGCTTATTTTTAAGAGTGTGTTCATGGGCTTTCAAGGGACAGCAGGACGGTTTTGTCCATATGAAGTGAGTCACAAAGTGAAAGAAAATCCCAGAGTATCCCTACCCTTCAGTTTGTAATTGTTGCAGTGATTTCAACCTGGAATACTGTGCCAAAGCAAATCGTATCCTGGGCTGCGTTAGAAGCATGGCCAGCAGGTGATGCAGGAGCTTTTATTCTGCTCTTACAAGACCTCACTTGGAGTACTGCATCCAGCTCTGAGACCTCAAGTAATGGAAAGGCATGGACCTGTTGGAGTAGGTCCAGAGGAGGGCCATGAAAATTAACAGAGGGATGGAGCATCTCTCCTATGAAGGCAGGCTGAGAGAGTTGGTGCTATTCAGCCTGGAGAAGAAGGCTCCAGGGAGACCTTTAGCAGCCTCCCAATACCTAAAGGGGTTTCACAAGAAAGACAGAGAGAAACTTTTTACCAGGGCCTGTAGTGACAGAATAAGGCATAATGGTTTTAAACTGAATATTTGATAGATTTAGACTAGATATGAGGTGATTTGACCTGGGCTGGATACCAGGTGCCCACCAAAGCCAATCTATCACTCTCTTCCTCGGGAAGAGAGAAAATATAAAGAAAGTCTTGTGGGTTGGAATAAGAACAAGGAGAGATTACTCAGCAATTACCCTCACAGTCAAAAAAGACTCAGTTTGGGGGAAATTGTTGAATTTATTACAAATCAAAATCAGAGCAGGATAATGAGAAGCAAACCAAATCTTAAAAACACTTTCACCCACCCCTTCCTCCTTCCTGGGCTTAACTTCATTCATTATTCTCAATCTGCTCCCCCACAGCAGCGCAGGGTTATGGTCAGTTCATCTCAGGCTGTTTCTGCCCCTTGATCCCCCTCAGGGAGAGTCCTTTCCACGGGAGACAGTCCATGAACTTCTTCAGTGTGAGTCTTTCCCATGGGCTGCAGTTCTCCACAAACTGCTCCAGCATGGGTTCCTTCCATGGGATGCAGTCCTTTAGGAACAGGCTGCTCCAATGTGGGTCCCTCGCAGGGTCACAAGTCCTGCCAGCAAACCTGCTCCAGCGTGAGTTCCTCTCCATGGATCCATAGTCCTGTCAGGGATCTGCTCCATGCAGGCTTCCCAGGGTATCACAGACCCCTTTGGGCATCCACCTGCTCCGGCATGGGATCCTCCAGGGGCTGCAGGTGGATCTCTGCATCCCTGTGATCCTCCATGGGCTGCAGGGGCACAGCTGCCTCACCATGGTCTGCACCATGGGCACCTGGAGCACCTCCTGCCCCTCCTTCCTCACTGACCTTGGGGGCTTCAGGGCTGTTTGTCCCACATATTTTCACTCCAATCTTCTCTAGCTGCTTTTACTTCCATGCAATAACTCTTTCATTTCCCTTTTAAAATACGTTATCACAGAGGCATTACTACCACTGCTGATGGGCTCAGCCTTGGCCAGCGGCAGGTCCATCCTGGAGCTGGCTGGGATTAGCTCTGCTGGACATGGGAGAGCTTACAGCAGCTTCTCACAGAAGCTACCTCTATAGCCCCCTTGCTACCAGAGTCTTGCCATGCAAACCCAATACAGATATTGAAAGAAATTCTTTACTGTGAGGGTGGTCACAGCGTAACTGGTTTCCCATAGAAGTTATGGGTGCCCCACCCCTGGAAACGTTTAAGGTCAGTCTGGATGGGGTTTTGAGCTTTTGAGCAACAGATCTATTGCAAGATGACCCTGACTGTGGCAGGGGGGCGGACTAGCTATTTGTTGAAGGTCCCTTCCAACCATTCTGTCGCTCCACGATTTGGCCATGTTTTGATTTGGGGGCACTTCGCAAACCTTTAAGTCAGCAATGCAACACCTAAGAGGTCTGGGAAGATACTTCTGTTTCTCTTCTGGTATCTAGAGCTGAAAATAAGCAACTGCTTGGTGAGGTAAGTACCCTCCAAATCCAGGGACTGGTACACAGACCAGTCAGTGAAACCAGCAGCCAAAGGGCTTCTTGCTCCCTGGTGAACAGGAACTTCCAAACATTAGCAGGATGTCTGTTCTTCACTCCTTCAGCGAAGCTCGCCCCCCACATGCAGGGGCTGTGGGCTGGTTGGGCCTGCTGGTCTCTGCTACCATTGGTACACAAAGCCTGATATAGTCTGGTGCCCTGGGCAAGCTTAGCAAAGACAGAGTAAGAACTGCTGCTCCAACATAAGCTGAAGAAAGAAGTAAAAGCACAAGGCACTGCCAGGGTCCAATGGCAGCACCATGTGAATTGTAAGAAATACGAAAGGGGGATAGAATTTGTTACCACTTTCCCTTGAGTTTCCTATTTCTCTTCTTTTAAAACTGAATGTTGAGGAGATATGTGAATTTTGAGGGTCCTGCTGTAACCTCAACTGTAACTCGATGTGCAGGGGGGAGAGAGTGGAGAGAGGGAGAGGTTTGTGTGCTTTTCACATGGGGAAAAGAAGAGAACCCAGGACAAAGTATTTCTGAGGTTTACTCAAGGCTCAGTGAGGATCCCAAACATCACCTTTCTAACTGGTTTAAAACCATAGAAGCCAGCTGTGCACACCCTGAAGGGACCAAGGTCATGCCAGTGAATAGAAGTGACTGCTAAAGATTCCCTTTCTGCAGCAGCATGGCTCACTGAACCCGGGGAGCCTGGAGAGCTGGGCTGAGCTGGGCTCAGCCCAGCCAAGCCAAGCCCAGCCCAACCCAAGGATTCTCCATTTTCCTGGCTGAGCTTGAGGAGCCTTCTCATTTCCTCAGCAGCCTCTTTGGGTTTACACTCACCACCTATCTATGGAAGTGGGGCTGGGGGCTCACACCCACTTACTCTGTGCAGCAGAGCAGGCTGTGTGGAGAAGATGGATTACTTTCATCTTGGTGATTGTGTTCTACCTTTTGATGCCCTGGATGTTTATTCCTTTATCATGTATCAATTATTGGCATTCTCTAGGCTTCCTTCTGTCTTAATCTGATTTAAAACAGACATTTGCATTTGAAAAGTAGCTAGCATGTATAGCAAATCCTTTCTCTTGGTTTGCTTTGATGTATTATATTAATGCTGTTTGCCAGGGGTGAAATCAGCACACCACCTATGGAGAGGCACTTCCTTGGTGAACCTACTGCTTTTACCCACAAGCAAAGCATCTGCCTACCCTGGTGAAAAACCTGGGTGCTGACTGCAGCACCATGGTCACACACCTGCTCCTCTCCCTGCTGCCTTCCACCTGGTTTTGGGAGGCTCAGAGGCTCTTCACTGTGCTCATGATGACCCAGCCTGAGGACCTGCCACCAGTGAAGGGTGGATTTACAGAAGGATTAGACATCCATTGCAATGGAGAAAGTGAGAGCTAAACACACTACAGGGCACCAAACAAGCAGGTGAGGGCTGTGCAGACAATGAAGCAGGCAAGTGCAGAGGAACTCATGGCCAGAAGAGGACTGGGTGAGATGAGGATTTGCCTGATGGTCTTCCTGAGGGTTGTAAGCACCGAGGCTGAAATGCATGTGTGCTTCAGAATTATCCAACCTTTACGTAGCAATATCTCGGCCAGCTGAGGAATAGATTAAATCAATCCTCTGGTGAGTTCAGTACCACTACTTCCTTCTTTTCCTTCTTTTTTTTTGATTGCACTGTATTGCTTACATAATTTAAGGCTTTTGGGAAGTTGTCCGGAGCCTGATTGATCTGTCTGAGCTGGTGCAAAGGGCATATGGAGCCATTGCTCTATCCCCCTTGGGCTGGGTTCACCGCAGTGGTGAGTGATGGGCACGGGACAGGTGACCAAAGGAGCAGTGCCTGGCCTGCTCCTGGCCATGGCTGCTTGTGCAGGCTTTCCCTCTGCTCTGCTGGGGTCTGACTGTCAAAGCGCCGCGCCCACCCCCTCCTCACCCTGCTCTGGCACAGTATTCCAGATCAGCTGTGACTCCTTGAATGGGAGGGTTTGCTAATCTGGCTCCTGGTAGCAGGGCTGGGTGAGAAGCTGTATTTCTGCGTGGCAGAGCTGGGGAGGGCGATGGGCTTTGGCAAGAAGTGGTGCCAAGCACTAGGGTCTGGAAACCAGGCTCTCCCAGAACAGCATATCTGATGATGGCACTAGTTGAATAGAAACAGCTCAAAGTGAGCTTGTTTCTTCCTAAATGCTCACATAGAATTTTGCACCAGGTTGAATTGGTTTGAAAAGCATTTAAGTTAAATTATTATGACTTCTGCCTCTGGACAAAACTTAAAGAGTTTCCAGAGCTCATTTACCAAAGGGGTTGGGAAAGTTATTTCAAGTTAACAGCCTACATTACAGTAGTAGTTATTTGAACAGGTGGGGACTGGGGGAAGTAGGGACATTAGCCAAATCATGAATCATAAGCTAATCAGATTGCCACCCATGTTTGCACCAAAAGAAAAGCCATGCACGAAAATACACACATCTCCAGCTACAGAATTGATTCAGCAAGGACCCGAACTTTTGTTGCGGTTTGTTGGCGTAAATGGCTACACTTCAACGTGGTAGGGGCAGGAGCTCTCTCTGGAAGCCACCAGGGAACCTGGCTCCCCTCTGGCAACTCTGAAGGCCTGGGACTTCTTTGGACTCCTTGCTCCCCACTGCATTTCTGCTCCACCCAAGCAGGGAGAAGTTTGGGGCCTTGCACTCTTTATCCTTCATAAGGCCTGTTCTGGCTGCCCTTGGATCTGAGGCTCTTTCCACAGGTGAGCAGGAAATGCAAAAGGCCAAATAGATATTTCTGGAGGGCACCTCAGAACATCCATAGCCTCCACGTCCAGGGAAGCTCCTCTCTTTGGTAGAGCAGGATGTATTTGGCTGTCCAGGAAGAAGTGGGTCACAGAGCTGTTCCTTGACCCATCCAAAACCCAGGCAAAGGGCTGTGCAGAGCCATGCCATAGCCCAGCTATGCTGGGAAGCAAGGGCTGCAGCAGCTCTGCACTGGCTCTGCACCTGGGTGGGGGTTCATTTCCTCCTGGAGCACAGTCACTGAAAAGTCCCTGGGCTGAAAACAATATGGAAATTTAACTGGATTTAGAATAAAATAAAATAAAACTACACTATTGAAACTCTGTTAATGTTAGTGGAATTCCTTGGGTCTTACAGCAGCAGGCAGAAAAATCAGATCTTAAGTGCTAAGGCTGCTGGCAGATACTTTCCTGTTTGTGTGTGCAGTGGAGAAAAGTGCTTGTTTGGTGCTGATTGCAGACTATGGAATAAGAGCAATTTCTCATCCCACCTCCACAGAAGCTATTTAAATAGTTCGACACCCACTTTGAAAGATGCTCAGTTAGAAAGGAGTAAATCTGGAAGTTATTACTCCTCAAAGAAAGAAGCGCCAATAAATAGGCTCTGCTAAGGCTGCCGGTGCTCTCAGGGATAGCACCCGCCCAGGAGCTTTCCCTTCACCAGCCTGCCTTTGCAGTGACACAGTTATTATTAGGCAGCCTGCAGAGCAAACACACGCTGTGGGAAGAGCCCTGCGGCTCGTGTCTGAGGAGCCCTTGGAGCTGACCCTTTGTCCCAGTGAGGCTCGGAGCCAAAGCCCAGCTGGCTACATGCAGGCTCCTTGCAGGCTGCACAAGCCCCCACGTGCTCCCCATCCAGCACAGGAACGGAGGGAAGAACCAGCAATACCAGGGACATGCCAGGAGAAGCAATAGGCAGAGCACTAATTTAAAAAGCCCTTATGAAATACTGGGGACAGAGTGGTGTCATGTGCAGTCATTCAATGCCTCCCTTTCCCCTCCTTGGGGATCGCTGGCGACAAACTCACCAAGTGAAAATGTTTGCCAGCTCTTTCCCAAAACTGGAGGTGGAGATTTAACCCATGGCACAGCACCTCTGCAGGGCTTCTGGCAGGATGCTGCCCACCACCTGGCTGCTCTCCTGCTGCCCGTGTCCCCCTTTGCTAGACCTCCTGCCCTGCAGGACAGTGTAGGGGGAGGCCCTTCCCCAGAGAAGTTGCTGGCCTAGTCTCTTCCTGGGGGATATGGAGGGAAAAGTTAAACTCAGGTGGAGAACTGGGCCACCAGCTCTGTGCAGGGAGAGCCAGATGGGACCCAGGAAAGTTGCCACTGGTTGCCCCCAGGCCACCTCCAATCCTGGCCACACCTGGGAGTGGGCATTCAGGAAGCCTGGGAGCTTTCCCACCCCACCACATTAGATGTTTGTGGATTTAAGTTGTTTCCAAATTAGGTTGGACCCAAAGAGAGACTTTTATGAATTGATGCACTCAAAATAGCCAGAGTGGTAAGCCCTCACACGAATCTCATACAATGCTACTGTCAGAGCCAGCTGCTTGTATTCAGACCCTCAGCAAAGCCATTCTGCTCCATACCCAGCACACCAAGGCCCTGACCCTACAGCAAGTTTCAGGCAACACCTTGTTTGTCTCTGGCTTTTCCGCAGCAGAGCTCTGCTGCGAGATTAAGATCTTAATATTTATAAGCCTCTGGTTTTACTATCCATTTAATATCATGGTAAATCAGATGCCTACACCACTATCCCTCCAACCCACCTGAAAATCTCACCTTCTTAACAAAGGGCAGTTCCATTTTTCCTTTAAAATAAACTAATTATAAAACCACTGTGATTTTCTCACATTTAAACAGCCAATTATTTCTGAGGACATGAGAAACAGCTGTTGCAATGTTGAAGCTCAAACAGTTACATCTCTGCTATTTTAATGGATAAGAGACAATATTTTCATTCCCGTGTGATATTACCAAGACATGATAAACAACCATAGCATTAGTATTAAATTGTGGAGCAAAAATCACTTTAATTTGCCCCAATGAGGAATAATTTTAACAGAAAATTAGCATTCCACAGACAACTATTTGAAAGCCTGTTGCATTTCCCCCCCCTTTCTTTCCCCTCTTCCTTTGTTTTTTGATAAAGCAACAAAACCCCAGGCAAAGGCAATTCGAAGGCAGAGACAGTTTTTAAGGCAGCTTTTATCTTTCCAGACTGGGGAGTGGACTTCAAAAAATGCTTTCTAAAGTTTAACCTGGCACTGTTGACCACTGAATAAAGGGAGAGCACTGACTTTGCCTCCCACCAGAAGGCGAACAAATATCAAATAGGAGTCACTTCCTCTCCCGCAGCCTTCAGGTGAAGACTTCTGCTAAAAGCTTTGCTCTTCAATCTGCATATGATCACCCAAACCAAAGTGGCATCTGCAGGTACTTGGCATCTGTGGAAACCAGGCTTATAAATGCAGAGCCAAGCCTGGAGCTCCAGGCTGCCAGTTCTGCAAGGCTTTGCTTTATTCTTTGGAAATCCTTGTTGCACTTAGCCAGGGAAAAGCATGTGTGTGGCACAAAGGATGGTGGTTTAAGCTAATCAAGGAACAGAGTAACAATTTTTAACTGCACATGTGCCTGTCAACAAGCTCTTTCAAACATCTTAGCTCCATTGTATTTTTATCCTTTTTTCCCTAGGATCATGACACTCTTGACAGTGGTGATAAATCAGCTCTTATGCTGTCCTATTAGCCAAGAAAACATTATCAATCCCATTTAGCTGGAAATGTAAGACCCACAGGTAGTCTAATAGAGTGATTACCCCAGGTAGTTACCTATAACAAGCCAGTCTCAGGAGGGGAGTCATTCTACCCCCTCAGAGAGGAGGCTCTCCTGGAAAGTGCGGGGGTGATTTTAGGTCTTTTACTTGGACAAACACTTTAAGCACAGAGTTACCAGATCTAAAAAAAAGGGGGATAGGGACAAGTAAGCAAATGAGAGCATTTTTCTTTTATGTTTTGAGTGGATTTCAGTGCAAGAATCAAGTTTCTGTGTTCACGTTTGAACCCCATAGATGGAGAAACGTCTAATGCCCAGTGGATCAGTCAAGGACATTACTCAACAGCACCAAAACTAACATGCATCCAAGTGTGTGAAGCAGTAGGAAATTTTTCACATTAAAAAAGTGGAAGGTACCTGTTGGGGCCCTCCCCCCCCTGCCGTGGGGTCCTGTGAGAGGAGCCCTGGGGGGAGACACGGGGTTTCCCTGCCCCTGGTCAGCCTCGTTCCCCATCAGTTGTTTTGTGTTCCCCTGCGCGGGCAGGGACCCTCGGGCCCCGGGATTGTAAGAGTTCCTCGGCAGAGCCCCGGCCATGCGGCTGGAGAAATAAACATCTCTGAAACATCTATCAAGAATCAGTCCACATATATTTCTTTTCCACTGGCCTTGTTGTTTGGTATGTGTGTTGCAGTATCTGCACTGTAACAGGTACCTCAAGATTTAAGTGACAACTGAGCCGGGAACTCTGAGGAATTAAATTTTGAAGGCATCTAAAGCTACAGCTGGACACCAAGAGAGACCCAAAAATGAGGGGTCCACACTAAACTACCTCTCTAAAAATTTGGCCCCAAGTGACTTGCCACAGATTGGGCAGGTGTTAAGTTGCAAAGTCAGAAATAGAAAACCAATTCCCTCTCCTGGCCTTCATTTGAAGGCTTGGACAGATTCCCAGACAACTGCCAGCCACATGAAGATATAAATTATTTGGAAGAGTGCAATGGGTAATGAACCAGAGTCAAAAGCCACCTGCAAACTTGCAGACCCTTAGCAGGCAGCAGTGGCCAGAGCAAACCTGGGGGTGTGACTTATGTTCTTGCCATGTGGATACACTGAAATACCCTTTCACCACTGATTCTTCCCCATCTTCAGGCAGAATTTCTATCATACACTGGTTTCTGCTCCACCATCTACCTGCCTGATAGCAGATGCAGGCAGAGAAAGGTAGGCTTCCAATTCTTGAGCGCTCTGCCTCCAGTGCCCACCCAGGCTGCGGATCACGCTCCAGCTGGAGAGCTGAAGGCTGGCTGGGTGATTCCTGCCACGCTGCCCACAGGGCCTGAGCAGCAGCAATAAAGTGGGATGGACACAGGCTGATTTCAGTCCATGACACAGGAAAGTTATAAACAGTGGGTGATGGCGGGTTTGGAAACATCTTCAAAAAGGCAACTGATCACCATAGCCACTCTCTCCCCAGTTACAGGCTCGCACACATCTCCTGAAGTTGGTTCTGCCTGGCACAATGGGATCCAGATCTCTCTGGAGCAATCATCCTGTAACTCAGGAATCCTACAGACAAAACCTGCTAGCAGTGATCTGTAGAGGTTTATTTCTCGGTGGTCTAAAATGACAACCTCATTGCCTTTTTCCAGATCCAAACATTTCAAACCTGAAGTATTCAGTATGCTGTGAAGTCAGCAACAGTGTGGGTACCTCAAGCGCAGGGCAGTTCAGCTGGAAACTCAACAGCTTTCACTTCCCTCCTACACTTCCCTGTTGCAGGGAGTGATGCCTTAGGTTTTAACTTTTATATTTTTCAAATCCTATACTACCTAGAGTGTAACTCTGAAGTTTCTTGTAGCCTGTTAATTTCTGCTCTCTCATGCCAGGTAGAGATAACAAAGCCTCTCCAGGCCTGCTCTCCAAGGACACCCAGACCGTCCTAGGCCCAAAAAGTATAAACCAAAAAGCCGCTAAAGAGGGGCAAGCTGAGGGGAACTACATCATTAACTGAAGCTTTAATTGGAGAATTAACCCTGATATGCAAATGAACCAAACCTATAAAAGTGTGAAGGACTCATGACCTGTCATCCATCTTGGGGTCCATCTTGGTGAAAGACTCTGGCTCCCCAGGGGGTACCTCTGAAGGCCTTTCAAATAAATAGATACTTTTATTCCGTTACTCCTGTCTGGTCTCTGTTTCTAGGAGGCCTCTTAAGGCATCAGGAGCAGTACCATAGTACCACAGGCTCACCAGCACCCCATCCTCAAAATCTATTTGCGACACCTACCATCCTTGGCACAGGCAGCAAAGCTCACAGCCTTCCTTTTCTGTTTGAAACTGGTCCCCAGAGGCTTAATTTGCAGAGCAAATTTGCAGTAATGGGATTCCACCTTCCTGCGCCCGACAGAAGGTGCCTCTGCAAGCTGCCTTGGTTCACCTTTCAAGAAGCTGACCTCTTTTTTCCTGAACGGCATCCCAGTTCTGGTATGTGGACTGTGGCAAATGCTTCAGAGAAAGACTACAGGGTTAATGAATAGATTAAGCACACCTCCCCACTATTGGGTCATTGTCCAAAATTTCTGCCCCCTGTACCTAAATCTACACCAGCTACAGATACGACTTTGTTCTCAGAATCTGACTTCTTACTATTCCCAACTTCTTCCTGCAACAGTCCTCCCCACAGCCAAATTATTTCTGAAGAGAATTGTCTTCTCTTGGCTCCAACTACAGGATTGACCCTCATTTTCTATCCACAATGCACCCTTCCACAGTAGGCTCTCACCACATTTTCTGAAGAGACACTATCTTCACACACATTACAGTCTGTTTCTCCTCCTCAACTCAGCATCAGTGCAGGCAGAAGAGGAAAGGACATAACGACAGCACCTTCAGCTCATTCCTGGGATATGCATGGAAGAGCACAGGGATGGGGAAGCTTTTGGCCAGCGTGGGATTTCTGTCCCTCAGGTGGTGTAAGACCCCTCTACATCTGGCAGCTCTATAGCTGAAGAGAGGGATTGCAACCCAGGAAAGGCAAATCCGTTACAGTTTTAATGCTGGATACCTGCGACAAGGAAGGCACGTTGGGACAGGATTTAGCATTGGACAGTTACTTGACATCCAGGGTCTTGTGCAAGCACCTTGAAGCCCATCCCAGGTAATTTCCCCACTATTATTTGCTGAGCTAGCAGGACTGAAACAGATACATTCATCGGCACTGCAATCATCCCTTCCAGCACTGTGGGTGCCAAAGCAAGCTGGGGGCCCCAGCTGTGCTCCTGCCATCCCCCCGGCCTGGGTTCACGGTACAGACCACCCTGCCTGAGTGATGAGGGCTCTCCCGGAGCACAGGCTGCTGGCGATGGAACCGAATGCCAAGGGCTGGATGAGGTTAAGCTCAAACCCGTAGCTGCAGGGATGGCTAGGCGCTTAAGCAGCTCCCTACAGACCACTCGTTAATCAGCATCGTTTTGCTGTCTGCCAGCCCCGAAGAGTCGCCTCAGTGGTGCGGAGGGCCTGCTCCCGAGGGACGCCGGCCACACCGCATCCCGGCCGGCGACAGCGGGAGCGCCGGGGTGCGAGGGCAGCCCCAGCGCTGGCAGCGGAGCCACGTCCCCGCCTCTTCCAGCCTTCCCTGCCGAGGAGAGGGGCCGCGACCACGGTCCCAGGCCCTATCCGCACCACACAGAACGCTTGTTACCAGGCGCCTCGTAACAGTGTTTTTGGGTCTCAGCCCCGGTTTTGGGTCTTTTCACTCGGGGCGGCTCCAGCATAGCGGCGCCACACTCGGCAGGGGGCGGCAGCGGCGGCGCCGGCGCTGCCGGCGGAGAGCGGGGTCGGGACACCCCCGGCCGGGGGC
>NW_008246058.1:5885337-5935493 GCF_000691975.1 Corvus brachyrhynchos
AAAACGTCCTGGCCGCTATCGAGGGCTCCCGGTTCTACACCTCGGACCCCGGGCAGGCCTGCCTCTCCTTCCTCAGCCTGGAGACACGCTGGACCGGGACCAGCTCTCGCCCCAGTATGTGCACAACCTCCGCTCCAAAGTGCAGAGCCTCCACCTGTGGAACAACGGCAGAAACCACCTAATTTTTAATTTATACTCCGGCACCTGGCCCGACTACACTGAGGATGTGGGGTTCGACATTGGCCAGGCTATGCTGGCTAAAGCCAGCATCAGTACTGAAAACTTCAGACCCAACTTTGACGTTTCTATCCCGCTCTTTTCTAAGGATCATCCTAGGACAGGAGGGGAGAAGGGATTTTTGAGGTTTAACACCATCCCTCCTCTCAGGAAGTACATGTTGGTATTCAAGGGGAAAAGGTACCTGACGGGGATAGGGTCAGACACCAGGAAAGCCTTAAATCACGTCCATAACGGAGAGGATGTTGTCCTCCTGACCACTTGCAAGCATGGCAAAGACTGGCAAAAGCACAAGGATTCGCGCTGCGATCGAGACAACGCCGAATACGAAAAGTAAGTGAGCGGTGCCCCTTCCCCGTGCTTGTGTCCTCAGGGCATGCCGGCATGCCCTACGCTGCAGGCGGCCCGGGCCGCCGGGCAGATGTGAGCAGATGTGTGCCGATGCGCTGGTGGTGGCCAGAGGAAAGCATTCATCACTCCTTTGGGCGAGTCGGTGGCTTCTCCCGTCACCCGTGAGGCTGCCGGCTGGCTCTGTGCTGCCTTGGCTGGGGGAGCTGGCGGGGAGGCGTTGAAGGGCGATGCGGTGTCCTGCAGCCGTGGCGTTGCTTGCCCAGGGACTGATGACCTGCATCCGCAGCCCGATGGCTTTCCAAACGTTGCCAGCGGCGGAGGTGCTATTGGAGGATGCGCTGGCATTTGGCACTGCCTTTTGTTCCACCAGCGCCTCTTAGACTAGATGTCCTGTGCCTTCCCTGCCCTGAGACAAAGTTTGTACGAGTCCTCAGCTCTCTGCAGGTCGCATGTGAGCCAGGCTCCCGAAGTGGGTTGGTTGCTGAGGGCGATGGCTCTGCCCGGCGTGTGACCTGTGTGTATCTCTACAGACAAGCTAGTAACTTGCGTTGCCGTGTTTTAACTCTCAGTTCAAACCAGCGCAGTATCAGTAAAGAAAGAAGGAAAAATGAGTGCTGGCTGTGTTCGTGTCCTGTGTCTGAGTTTCTGGTTTTCACGTGTGAGGGGATACACCAGTGATGGGAGCTCAGCGTGTGCTTTCTGTGAACGTCTGGTTGCTTGGCTTCCCTCGGCTTTTATTTGTTGGTAATGTCACTGTGAAGCCAGATTTTGTCTCGCTGTACTGCTGCCCTTGTCTTCAGTCTGCTTTTCAGGTTTGTATGTAATAGCTGCCGGGAAATCGCTTCTGGGAATTACCTCCAGGACTGCGATGCTGACTAAGCCGTTTGCAGCTGATTAGTTCATTTAAATGCCGACCACCGCTATGTTTGCTGCAGAATAGGTGCCTGTATATGAAGTTTGTCACACGAGAATATTTCCTGGGTAGCATGAATTACACACTGAATTAAAACAGACCAGCCGTACAGCACTGGGTGATGTGCAGTGGAGCTGCACCCAGAGCTGCCAACGGCTAGAGGGTTTTGTGGTGCACAGGGGAATGTGGGTGGAAAAATACTTCTGGAGAGCATTTGGGAAGAAACTACGTTGGCATTAATGCTGGTGAAAATTGCCGACTGGCTGGCTGTTTCTCCACTGAAACTATCCCCGGGGGTTGGGAAGAGACCGGGAGGGTCAGCATTGCAAAGTCGGGAAGCCTGCATGAACTGCCTGGCTGAACTCTGCTCACCTTTTGGTTACTGTAATTCTGCTGCAGAGGGGGAGGAAAGAGCAGTGCAAATACTTAGTGGACTTTTAATCCCATTCGTTTTCAGAAAACGGATGGGTGAGTGGTGAAACAATGCACACGTGGAAGCTGTAGAGGATCAGTGCCGGGTGATCAGTAGAGATACTAAGCTAAGCTCGTGTTTTTTGTCACCAGGAAGTCCCTTTGGCTTGTGATCTCCTTCAGGGAATATATGTTTGGGAAAGAAGGGAGACCTGGCAATGACAGACTTTCAGGGTGTGTTGGTTTTTCGTTTTTAGATCTCAGCAATTGGAGCTAATTTGCAGATGGGAAAAATTCTGGTTATTTGCTGTATACTACAGTATGTGTGCTGTTAAGTTGGCATAAAACCAAACATTACCTGCCTGTGGTTACATATGAGTCCATTCTTTTACAGCTATGCCGTTTGGTCTAATAAAAGATAGACCTCTCTCTGTGAGTTCTGCTCCTCCTAAAGTGTCTTTGCCACTTATTTTGTGGTGAGATTTGTACATAGCAACCCTCAGGGGACACGATAGCATGAACCCAACCGGATTATTCATACAAAAAGCATGCTTGCCTCTAGGATGCGGCTGTATCTGGGGTGGGGGGCTTCAACATTTGTTGCAATGCTGCTGTTAGAAGACAGGAACTAAAAACTGATGCTGACAAGAAAATAAGATTACGCCAAGAATTGAGGCAGGCTCAGTCTGTGGTCAGGCTGCTGAGGTGAAGGGGTTTGCTCTAGTGAACAACTGCAGATGCTGCAGCTCTTTGACCCAGCATCTTACCGGAGCAAGGGCACCTGGCAGAGTGTGCTGCTGCCCCTTCTCACTTGTGCCTTGGTGCCAATGCACAGCAGAGTGTGCCATCTGCTGCTCTTCCAGTACCGCATCCTGCCAGGGCCTGTGTCTTCTGGTTCCTCTGTGCCAGTGAGGACCATGCCTGGTGCTCCACTCCCTTTATAAAATCTGACAGTGTCGCATCCCCAAGGTAGCAAGGACACGGCATCCAGTTGAAATGCTTCTGTGCTGATGTGTAGCTCAGGTGTGAAAGCCATAGAAGGAACTCCATTTTTCATCCCACATAAGGCAGCAGCCAATCATCAATGAGGCTGTAGTGCTTGGGAAAGAAGTGACTCTAAATACATCTGGGCCTTGAAAACTGTACACGGAGTGGCTCTTGTAAGGTGTTTGGAGCATGGATTTAACAATGCATCCTCAAGGTTTTAATCTAAAAGAAGGAAAAACATACTCTCCAGGATATGTCTATTTGTATATCCATATCCAATTGGGAATTGCATATTGTGCTTTTCTATGCCAATTTTCCCTTCCTCTGCTGTGATACCACTTCATGTGAAGTACAGGCATTTGGGTGCCCTGGCCATGGAGAGCTGGCCTTGACATATGACTGCTTGCCAGCGTGATGTATGAATGATGTGGTCTAGGTAGAGGCCTTGCCAAGCCAGGTAAATTAGGTGACCAAATTTTAAAACAAGCTAACCTTGTGTCAGCAGGGTAGTGGTGTTACAATATGTTGGGCTTGGGGCTGCACAGAACACAAGTTACTTGTGGTGAGGTTTCATCTAGGATGTAGTATCTGGTGCTGGGTTCATATGAGGTCCACCTGTCCGCTGGATGTGGTGTTTCCTCTCTAGGAGATTGAAAAAGCCAAGAAAGGTGACTTCCTGACTTCTGGAAAAATGTGTAAGAGTGTGTTACTTCATTTGGGGAAAGGAGGGATGGGCATGTGTGTATTTGACTGTCTCTGTGAATTGTATTGAAAGATCCATCTGTATGTCACAGCTAATTAATTTGCATCCTAGTTACGCATCTCAGCAGATAAAGCTGAGGCAGACTAAAATGAATTACATTATCATGATTAGACTGCTAGCAAACAGGATATAAAGGAAAACAAAGGAAACCTCTGGTTTTCTTTACAATGTCCTTGGTTGTCAGAATTGGCCTTTGTCACCCAGCACTAGGGCAGCTGGGCTTTCTGAGTTCCTCCACAATAAGGTTTCAGCCTCAAGCTTTCTATTTCACGAAGGGTTAAGTGAATAAAAGCTGCTGCTGCTAAAGTTTGAAGACAGCGTCTTAAATATTTAATGACAGGCTAAATATATACATATGTACAATGTGTTTTAAACAAAGGCAGAATTCATATACAGGCTTAACTGGTTCCAAATAATTACTTTTTGGAAGGTAATACAAATGAGTATGGATACTGAAAGAAATGGAGGAATGCAATGTTCTAGTAAAGCCAGATGCAGAGAATAGGTTTGCACCAAAATGAAGATCTTTCTAGGAAAGTAAGATAATGTCTGTGGCATATCCCCTGACCTGTAGCAGCCCTGCCATTGGAAGATGGAGAGAGTAGGTTGATAGTATCCAAAAACATAATGTCTCACCAGAAGCTCATTCAAGGAGACTTTTTTCTCATCCATATCTAAAGTAAATGATGAGAATGAAACAAGGGGAAATAAAAAGAAGAAAGTAGAATGGAGGAGGAGAAGTGAGAAAACATGTATTTTTGGAGAAAAGTGAACTGTGGTGGAGGACAAATAGTATAGTGAGATGTTCCTGATAGACTTACGATTTTTGACCAGTCAGTGCTCAAAAAGCCTTTGTGATCATGACTGAACTGAGAGAGGAAGGTAAAACATGCAGGACCTCATGAGGTGGGATTAGTTCTGCCAGAGGTGCTTGGAGGCATGTGGTAGTGGAGGAGGAGCCTGTGGAAGGAGCTGCTCACAGATTTACCTGGAGCTGCTGGGTGCTGGCAGAAGAGGGAGAGAACAGCAGCACCCTGCATGCTTATACCAGTGAGACATCTCTGCAGGGCACACAGTAGCACTAGGCAGGGTTGGATGTGTACTTTTACAGGAGAATATATCCAGCTGAACATTTTCATTGATGCCTGGTATGCAGTAGGTTTACCTGGTGTGCACACTACTGGTGGAACATGCACCAATCACAGCTGAACCTCCTACCCTTGAAAATCCTGAGTAAAGGTCACAGGCGTGCAATAGGCACAGAATGGGAAGAAAAGCAAGTTTTAGTTTTGCTTCCTTTCCACTAGGAATAAAATACACATACTGAAGAAAAAGAAATTGTAGAAGTAGACATGAGGGATGACTTTGCCACTCAGAAGACTGTTATGAGAATATGAAGCAAGGCTTAGGCTTGCCTGTCTGACATGTGATGATAATCTGAACACTCCATATGCATGTATGTGCATGTTTCAAACAAAGGTGAAATTCTTGTATTTTTAATATACTGAGCTTCTGTGTATTGTGCTAAAATACAAATGTCAATGCCATACTTAATCACTCACTGGATTATTTTTTGAATTATCTAAAAGTCAGCTCATTTGCAGGTATTTAGGACAGGTCAGAAAAATCACCCAGGTTCAGGGTGGCTGTTTTTCAGGACATATGAAATGACATGGGGACCAGTTCATTCACCTTGTAGATCACCAGGCTGTTTTGGGAGCTTGGATAAAACTCAGAAATTACTGAGAGAGCTTGGGCATTTTCCCAAAGTATCTTGGCTCCTACAGAGACCTGTCCCCACCAGACTACTTTTTTATATTGATTTTTGAGAAACTGGAAATTTGCAGTTTTTGTAAACTGGTTTACAATACATTTATCCAAAATGCAGGTAAATAACAAAGCTTTAGTGAATGTCTGAGAATATAGGATTTGCTCTATTGTGTTCTTCTCTTGCTCTGTATTAGGGAATGTAAGAATGTCCTTATGCACCTGTTGATGCTGATTTAATGCGAGTAGGGTCCTGAGGTGTAGGAGCTTCCAGAGATTCCAGGCTGATGCCCTGGCAGGACCTGAGAGCAGGGGCGACAGGAGCATCCCTTAGCTCACAGCCAGCCGTGCAATCCTCAGCCTGGCTGTTAGCACCAGGCTCTTCCTTCTTGGTAGAGGTGTGGGAGCAGGTGGATGTGTGTGCGTGAGCATGTTCCCTGTGCGAGCAGTGCTGGGCACTGCCGTGTGTGTGGCCGGGTGTGTAGGGACAGGCACTGGCAGAGGAGCCCACGCTGCCTGCAGGCCTTAAACCAGGCACCTTCCTAACCTCAAGTAATTAAGTTTTCTTGTGGGGTGAGTTATTAGTATAATTGGTTGCCTCAGGCCCTTCTGTGTCTTTCTATGAAGCATCTCATAAGAGGCTGTGTGGTGACAAAGCATTACAGTAGATGGGTGATCTGGTCTGCAGCAGGTGTTTTCTGCATGTAGAAAGTATGTGAACACTGCTTTTGCAGCTGGAGGGGCTCTGCTTTTATTTTTCCTGGCTAGGAAAATTGATCTAGGATGTTTTATTGATAAATACTCATCACTGAAGAGACACTTGACAATAGAACAAAACTCAAAGAAAAAAATAATCGGAATCATCATTTTAAGTAGAATTGATCTTGAAACAAGTAGTTTCAAGGGCTTGTTGAACCCAGATCAGAACTGAGCTAAGAGTGACAGTTCCAGCTACCTATTTTGGCAAGACAAATTCCTCTTGTGCCCCCAGCGAGGTGCCCTTAGCAAGAAGGTGCTGCAGAGCATCCCATGGTGCTCCTGCCTTCTTACCCTCCCTGGCCGGGTGTTTCACAGGGCAAACTCCAACTTCTGCAGGACATTTTGTAGTGGCCTAAAGTAAGCTTCACTGAAACTGCTCCAAAGGGAGAGGGGTAGCTGAATTTGGGGTTCTTTTGGGGGTTGTGTGCAGCTCCCTGCTGCTCCCTGCTGCACTGAGGGTGTTCTGAGCTGTGGGCCTGTTTGCATCTTGCTGGGAGAATGGGATTGAACAAGAGAAGTTTCAGCTTGAGACAAACCCAAGTGAAAAAGACTACTGATCTGACTATGCTGGAAATAGTCCTTCTGCCCCACATACAGTCCTGGAACAGCCCACTGGAAAGTAAACCGGCAGCCGCTTGCGGGAGAGGGAAGTAAATGAAGCTGGTCGGCACAAAGCACTTATTTACTCAACAGATGTGAGTCAAGAGAATGTGCTGTAATCTGATGATTTCTGGAGTATTATCTGTGATTGTTTTCCCTTTCTCTCTGAAGAGTTTCTTTCAGAAAATCCACAGAGTTTTGTGGTCTTGGGTAAACAAACTGTTTTGGTAACCAGAGAAAAATAATTGGTGGGTACGTGGATAACTGTCTGGCCTGTGAATGGAGTTAAATGCCGTGTTCCGAGCTGCCTAGGTGACTGACTTGTCAAGGACTTGGCTATATCTAGATGATGATGCAAGATTTATACTCTTGTCTCATGTCATATGGAGATTAGTTTAGCCTGTGGGAATGTGTGAATATAACTTCAGGTTACATTTGAGGTTCTGCACCTTTCCACATTGCCAAGTATTTGGGACGTATCGGTTTCAAAACCTTCTCATGGTTCACACTGAGCAGTAGATTTGTTCCTCTTCCTCTGTTCTTCTGGCTATGCTGTGCTTTTATGTGAGGTTTTGTATTGTTCTTTTTTCAATCCAGATTTCAGGAGGAAACAGGACATATATCATCACTGTTTTTCCCTTAATTTAGGAGCCTCCTCAGTCAATGGTAGGCAGCATTGATGGTACCTAATGCTGATACAACTCATCCCCATGTCTCTGGAGAAGCCAGGGAGGGAGGGAGCTATGGCAGGAGGTGCATGCGACACCAGGTGTACACAGGGGCAGTTAAAGATCCCAGCCAGAGGATGGTAGGAGTCCTTTCTTCCACTTACAGAGCAAATTATAGTTTATAACAGTTGACAGCCAAGGATGGAAAGAAACTGTCCTGTTATTGTGGCACGGGTACCACAGAGTCTGCGAGGGTGTTTGGAGGCCAAGAGGTGGGGGATCAGCACACTGCTGTGGTGCTGGAGAAACTACTTTAAGAAATGAATTCCAAATGAGAACGAAAGAGAAGAGATTTGTTTCACATGAAAAGGGGGAAGTAGTGTTTTAAGAAATACAGGCCTTATCTCAGCAAGATATTGTGTCTTAACTGCTTTGCTGGGAAAAAAACTGGTATGAGTGCTGCCAGGCTGATGGCTTTCCAAGTGCAATCTAACTTCCTAAAATGTTATCATTTCTTAGAATAAGAAAACATAACTGTAAGCCAGTCAAGAGGGTTAGGCCTCCTCAATAACAGGATAAAGAAGATGCCATTTTCTTTAAGCATCTTAGTTTCCCTGGTTGTCTCTCCCACCACCTCTTGCTGAGATTTAGCATCAGTTTTTCGGGTGGTTTAGTGCTGTCTCTTTGGCTAAAATGCTAAATGGGTGTTCCCTGAAAGGTGGTAGAGGTGGGCTGTTTGTGTTGGCTAAATCAGGCTCCCATTTCATACTCCAGTTAGACAGACTTCTCAACCCTCCTGCAGTCCCTGGGAGAAATGTGGTGCTGGCAGGGCTGTCGCAAGAGCTGCTCCTGCCTTCTCCTGCCTGTAGCAGATGTGGTCTTGGGACTGCAGTCCAACAGCCAGGACTGCCAGTGGCTACCACGGTTATGTTTCCATATACTTTTAAAATGGAAAGAAGTCTTTGCTTTTCCTAAGCATTTTGGAGGTTTACTTCAGTGCTTTATAATGTTTAGAGCCTGTATAAAACTGAAACACCACTCATTTATGTTTTCTGTATCCCCTTCTCAGTAAGCATCAGTGAGTATAGGTCTAAAATGATTTTCCAGTATAAGGTGGTAGTTGTCAGAAGCAGTATAAAGCAGCTCTTCTCCGTGTATCTGGCAAGGGGAAATTGCCACTAAAGCTTTTTTGGGGTTTGACTTGTCCTGGGTCAGGACATGTTTGGTATGTGAACCTTTTAACTCTCCTTGCTTCACTCAGCTGCTACCAAAGGCCGCTGCTTTTCCAGGCACTGAAGCGCTGTTGTTCCTGATCACTCCTCCATGGGTTCCTGCAGTGCAGTTAGTAAATTCAGTAAAGCTGCTGTAAGTTGACTTACTTTTCCATGACGGTTTCTAGTCCAGAAATACATGAAAACAAAATAATTCCTGGGTTCCTAAGTGAATTTCCCATTTATTCACTTTTCCCCCCTCTAATATCCGCTTTGTGTTTATGAATGAAACAGAATTAGGCCTAATTTAGTTGATTGGCTGCAAAACAAAAGTATGCAATGCTAAGAATGGGAAATGAGAAGGCCTTTCTGAAATGTTACTTCTTTGCATAATTGTAATAGATTATAATTATACAGTTGGGCGTTGAGCAATGGATTTGCTGTAAACACGGTCGTGGGAAATCTCTTGTCGCTCACTTGTGTCGGTTCGAGTCCCAGTGCGGTCCCATCAATGGCTGTACCAGCATCTCTAACATCATTTTCTCTTCGGGCAGGTTGACGTGCTACAGAGAATGCAATCTCCAGTTTCCTTCCCAGCTCCTCCTACAAAATTACAGCTGGTCAATATGGCCATGTCAGACTGTTGACACAAATCAATAAGATCAATCATTCTTCAGCTCCTAAACAAAATTGAGAGCGTGATGCTGGCAGCCTGCATGTAGCAGTAAATTCCTAAAGGAAAATTGCATATTGTAGTGTTTGCTGAGTGTATCTGTGGGGGATCCTGTCCCGTTAATAATTAGTTCTCTGAGGCTGTAAAAAGGAACGTGGTATAAATAGTTTGCTAGTGCTGCAGTGTGCATTATGACCTCTGCAGCCTTCAGGCTGATGGAGAACTCACCTTACCAGCAGCAGTGTGGGAGACAGGGGAGTGTGGCAGTGTTTGGGTTGGAATCCAGTTTTTCTTCATTCTCCTGGAAGATCTTGACTTCTGATACTGGGTTTTGCCTGGCGAATTATTGCAGACATTTTATCACAATACTGGAATTCCTGGTGCAGTCAGGTAGGTCAGTGTGTTACTGCCAGAAAGCCCATCAAAATTGTAGTTTTTGTTGTCTGCAAGAATAAAATCAGAGGCTGATTCTAAAAATCAGAATCATTGTCTGAAGGGAAGGACAAATTTTTGTTATAATGTCTGAGTTTATATCTCTGAAGGCTTGTTTTGGTGTGTCTCCTCATAGACTCAGCTGCTTCAGGAAGATAAACACATGAATGTTTAATCTTAAGAGTCTGCTACCAACCATTGTGCTGGGTGCTAGCAGATTTTTCTTTTAATTAAATGTAATTTATCTAATCCTAATGGGAAACATAATTATAGGACTTATTTTTTAATACTGTGATTTCAGAATTATTTTATAGAGAGGAGTAACACTTCCCCCTTAAGGGTGGTTTAAAAATCAGCAAACAAAATAGAAAAACTAAAGTACACTTTGCTAAAAGTAATAAATCTCAGACAAGATGCAGAAAAAGGCGCAGCTGACGTGTTGGAGCTGCAATAAAGCTGAAAATTAATGATCAGTAGGTTGCTGCTGCAAGAAAGAGTGCATGCATTATGGATTTGAGGAGATGCCTATAGCTTATTAAATGCCAGCAAATTTTTGCATAAGCAGTAGAAAACCCTGATCAGAAACTGTAAAGTGATGTGAACTGCAGCTGGAAGATCCAGTGCTACAGAGGATGTGTGCACTGTGTGTATGGTTGAAACATAACAAAGTGCTTTGCAGGATCATGGTCTGAAGTTGCACACTAAGCTTTTTTAGTTTCTGGTTGGAGGGGTTTAAATGTTTCAGTAAGGCATGACTGTAGTCTCAGGAACAGATTTATCATACTTTACATAAGAAGGTGTGTATCACTGTTTAAAATAATTTAAAACAAGTAACATGCCTTCACCCTTCCACACTCCCTTACACTTTTTTTTCTTTAAACCCAAAAGCTAAGACTACTACTTGAATTGTAATGGAATAATATATCAAGTGAGTGATCACATCAGGCATGGACACTTACCAAATCACAGCGAGATAACTGTGAATAACTCTCTAGTTTCAACAATTTGCATGGCCATTAACAATTGATGGGTTTCCCTTAGAACCGCATTATCTATGGCAGCAGGATCTATTCCTGTGCACCGTTCCTGCATACTAAGTGCCAGAAAAATTCTCAAAAGTGAGGATAATAAAAAATCTGATAGCAGCAAGGTGAATGAAGCAGGTTGGAATTTCAAGGCGATATTTTTTGACCGTGAGGAAGTATTTCAGGCAGTCATGCATTTTCGTAACTGTTCTTCATCCCCTTTTTCTGCCTACTCTTTTTACTACAGTTCTGCAAGTTTTAATTCAAGCTGGTGTTAGGTTTCTCTTCACTGCTTGGCATCACTTCAGGCTTGATGGTCAGTCTGGCCTGTGGATATCAGTTTAAGTAACATTTTAAAATACTTCTTGTTACAGTTTTTTGTTGGACAGGTGTCTTCAGAAGCTTTTATGCATATTTGACATAAGATAAAAATGGCACTAAATTTAGCTGTCCTAGATTGTTGGGTGGCTCTTTCATGGGAGTGATTTCAAGCAGGTGCCAAAGATGTGCTTTCCTTATGAGAATCATGCCACCATTTTAATAAGCGTGTGACACATCCCTTATTTCTAGCGCTTTCATCTCTGCCTGACAGCATGTCAGTTCTTTCTAGATTCCTCTACCAAGCTGACTTTTCCAGCCCCAAATCTCTCCTTCCTTTTATTTCTCTTTCTCACTCTCTTCCCTCTCCCCCGTTCTTCTCACGGTGCTGTTGTTGTGGCAAGATGAAAGCAGCTGAGTGAAGTGGTGGCAGGGAAGGCTCGGGTAATCAAAGAGCACAAGCAGCTGGAGTTGTGTGCAGGCAGGTGGGTGACACATCAAAGTCAGGGGTATGTGTGCTTGCTGCTCTCACCTCTCCTTGTAAATGACCCCCTGCCATAAACAGAGTTCCTGGGGTTAATTTGTGAGGTCACGCGCACACAAATGCGATTACTTTCCTATAGCCTTCCCAAAATCTACTTGCAGAGAGCAGTAATAAAATCTTAGCTTTGTTCCTTGGAAGATGGCTTTTGCATATGTGGTGTGTGAAGAGACAAATACCTGAATTGTTGATAGCAGGGGTTGGTTGTTCATCTTCAGCTGAGAGTAACCTGCCACCTTATTGTCCCATCTGCCTGCAGATGTTGTTTCTGGGTTGCTGTAGGCAGGATGAAAGCTGGAAGGTCTGAGCAGCACCTGGTTATCCCCAGCTGGGCCTTGCATGGTCAGAGACCCAACGTGTCGTATCTTGGCAATGGGTCCCTTGGCCAGGGGAGGCAGCATCTCTCGCTCAGCCACATGCAGGTGCTGCTCCCTGACCTCTGCAGCCAGTGGAGCTTCAGGTCCCCTCAGCTCAGTAGAAGCCCCAAACTCTCACCTTTAAACTCTCCGTGCACGTCTCTTGACGTGGAGCTGACTATGGGGCTGGCTATTTTCTCAGCTGTTTCATCTCCTCAGATCCTGGTTTGTCTTTGCTGTGGAGCTTGGCAGTTGAGCACCCCAAGGTCTGGGTCGACTCTTGCTGTGTGTTTCTGCAGAGGGACCTGGTCCTTGTCTTAACTGTTTGCCCTGAAGGTGTCAAAAAATCATTGCACTCTGCTCCTGCCATTTTTGACAGGACTCTTCCTTACTGCCTGCTGATGCCTGTTAGTTACTGCTGCTGAGAACTAAAACAACCAGGGCACTTGCCTCTTGACTTTCTGTATCACAACATTAGTGAATTGTAGTGAAAACAGGTTTTCAGCTTTTGTTTTATTAGCTGTTTCTGATGGCCTGTAATAATAACCCTTTCTAGCAAACAGGTTTTTTACTCTTTCGTTTTTAATGAAAATTCTTTATGACACAGGTCGTAGTAAAATAATTCATAGGGAAATTGTGTGTGTTGTTTGGGTCTAAAACGGGTGATTTAAGAATTTAGAGATAGTGTTGTGATCCCAGGTTGCTCTGTTGGTGTGGCTACTGGTTATAGCAATAGTTCTTATTTTAACTTTGGTCTCAGGATAACTATGTTTCACAATAATCAATGCACTGATTACTGTAATTGCAGCTTGTGGTACCGTGGTCTTACAATTAACTGACTGGGCCAATAAAGTATGGAACTTAAAGAATATTTGTAAACAAACTTGATTAGGAAGTAGGCTGAGGATATGCACTGGTGGAGGATAATAGAAGAGACCCATCCTCAGCTTTCATAAATAGAACAGATGGAAACCTGAAAATGAGCAGCAAAGCATGGAAACCATCCCACTGCTGTTTACCTTGCATTTATTGCTGTGCCATGTCTTAAAAAATCTCTCCTTAAAAAAAAACGGAAGTTGACTCCCCACTGCAATGAGATCCTGTGTACACAATTTCAGTGTCTTTTGCTGAACTTTAAAGCATTATCAGACATAATGTTGAAAACTGGATTTACAATGTAGGGCTGGTATTAGCCTTAAGTAAAGAAGTGTCTATTGTCACCCCATGATTTAATCATAATGCAATTAAAATGAAAAAGGAAACCACCATTGAAAATGGGAAATAGAATTTGTAGTGGTGCCTCTGGGGAGGTGGATGGCTGACATCTGGTAGTTGCTGGAAAGTTGGCTGTGTTTTACTGTCCTTGAGGAACTGTGTCCCATTTTTGCTTGTTATTGGGCATGCTTTGTGTGCCTCCCTCTGGTTGTGTCCCCCTGTTTCAGATGCACGTCCTTCATCTCTGGTATAGAGACCTGTCCTGCACCCTCTGTCAGGCCATTTGGGAGTGTTTTGTGTGAGTCTGGCAAGTTAACTGTTAAAGGTTACGTTGTGTTTTGGATGGTTGCTTTATTTTAAGGTTGCCAGAAATCCTTTACACCTC
The DNA here is from genome assembly GCF_000691975.1 of Corvus brachyrhynchos. Classification (NCBI taxonomy): domain Eukaryota; kingdom Metazoa; phylum Chordata; class Aves; order Passeriformes; family Corvidae; genus Corvus; species Corvus brachyrhynchos. The sequence continues at coordinate 5,898,950 of NW_008246058.1, forward strand.
GTTGCCTTTTCTCCTCCCTTTCTCCATCTTTATTCCATCTTTAAGAACTTGACTTTTATTTGCAGGTTTTCCTGACTGAGTACATGGGTGTCTCTTTAACAAAAATACCATTAAATCCTGCTTACCCAACCTCTCCTCTTTTTTTTTTTTTTTTTTTGAGCTTTTGGTTATCCGCAAAGTTTGGCATTAATGGAAATGCATGAAAGGGAAATGCATGTGTAAGAAGCCTTGATCAGAGAGCTGAGCAGAAGGCTGGTGAGTGGCTGCTCCTGCCTCAGGAGCTTGGAAGGGACGGGGTCTTCCAGCACCTACAGTTCATCCGTTTGCTTCCTACCTGCTGGTTTCCAACAGTATTAATTTTTATGCATTTATTGTATTTAATTAAAAGCAGGGCTGCTTACAGCAATGCTTGCGGTGATTCCTTCTCTCCCCCAAATGCAACAAATAGGCATCTGGTATTTGTTTTGTATAACACAATCCTCATAAAATGAAAAGTAATAAAACATAATTATCTGTAAAGGCTTGTTTTATAAACCTAGGAATGAGCTTGTTCCTGCCTTGTTTTTGTCTGCTTGTAAGATAAAGACGCCTTTGTATGGTTTTAGCCCCTCTCCAGATTAAAAGAGAATCAGTTATTACAGTGTCTTAAACCCTGGTGTATAAAGGTATAAGGTGGTGTGAATGCATGCACGGGATAGCACTACTGGATCTCTAGAGGTGAGAACAGTCTTTCTGTTCCTTTTAGAAGTTTTTCCCTTACAAACAATAGGTTTTATTTGAAAGCTTTGGTAAGGTAAGAGGGAAGAAAATCTGTGGGCTACATGAACGATTCAGCATTTCTAAGCTGTAGGCTTAAAGTTGGATTTGAGCCCTTTCTGGACGCTGCTTGTCCTTGGCAGTGTGAAGGACGGGTGTCATGGGTCCACACTCATGCTTGGATGTGTGTTAGGACTCCTTGATTTGGCCCTCACTGCATTTCTGAACAGACTTTAACTGCTGTGTATCTTCATTTCTCAGAGAATCGCTGGCTTGATCTACCTCCAGTTTGGTCATCAGGACCCCCAGCACAGGATTCAGCAGTTTTGAAGAGCTAATTATACTCATTTCACCTTAGATTTGCTGCTTGCTCTTTGTAGGTGACTATGCCATTTTGCATGCTTTTGGCTTGCTGAAACTGTGCAAAGCCCTTCCACCACGTGCTAGTGGTATATTTTCCTGGGAAAAAGTTAAACCAGATCATTTAAACCAATTAGGTAGTAAAGTGAGACATGCAAGCGGCTTATGGCTGTCTAAAAATGAAGTGTGAAAACCAAATCCTTCTGGAAAACTCACAGTCCAAACTTACTAGTTTTTTATTTTTCTTTAAAATGGTAGTAAGCAAGAATCCACTTTGTTGTAATGAAAGCTGAAAGCTGTGGGCCTGCAACACACCTTCAACTTCAGCATGCTTTGGAATATGTTTGCTTCAATCCTGTTCTTCTGTGCACAATTAATTAAAGTGATAGAAGAGAGCTTTGCTCAGCTTTTATGTGAATTGTAGCCTTCTCAAAACCAGATATGACTTAAGTATTGCTTTCTCTCTTCAAGACAGGCCTTGTAATTTTGAATCTTGATGAGTGGCTGCTTTTGTTCTCTGAGTCTCAGAAACAATGGGGTTGGGAGCACATAACAAATTGCCAAATGATAGCACCGTAGAGAGAAATATCTCCTCCTTGAAGTGCCTCATTCCCTGCATCTTTTGTTCTGCAGAGGCTGCACTGATGCAGACCTGGGTGTAGTGACCCACTTTTGGGGCAAGGAGATGCTCCCCCAGCAAGTCCTGCTTTCTGGGCAGCAGCAGTACCTGGGCACAGCCATGTGCTGAGCTGCTGCTGCCCTGTTTTGGAGTAATTTCCTTGAAATACATTCTCCTTGAAATACGCTTTTTTTTCATTGTGTCTGGGGATACTGGTGTAATCTGCACATTGCTGACTTTAGTTGTTTCACAGCAGTGTTGTGGCTGCTCTGGGTCCTCTGCCAGAGCACGGCCAGCAGCAGCAGGGGAGGTGCTAGGAGGCACCCAGCTGCCTTATGTGATGTTGCTTTCCATGGCCAGAAGTCTTTGATCTATTCAAACAGAAGCCTGAGAAGTGGGGGATGGATGCCACATTGCAGGCTGATGTGTAAATGCATCCTTTTGCACCAAAGTCTCATTTAATTTATAAGCTAAATGTGCCACGTATGTCAGGGGCTGCAGAGTCCAGATACAAGTCAAATGATCTGTTTGTCATCCCCACACAGTATAAAATGTTCCATTTTCTTTTTCATGCAAGGTTTGGAATTTGACTGTTGTATTTTTTATCTGGGGTATTGCTCCACTTAGGTGTAGAGTAGGGAGATATCTCCCTGGAGAGTTTACTGGTCCTTAATTCATTAATGTCTCCAGAATGTTCTGAGACCAGTGTTGCTTTGCATTCACAGCAACAGAATTGCATTTAAAAGTTCGGATGGCTTCTGACTTCTTATTCTTCAGACTTCTTATTTCTCAGGAATAATTGGGTTTCACTTTACCAGTGTGAATGAAGTGAAGCCTTTAGCTTCAGTCCTGCTATCAGTGTTGCACGGACTCATTATTTATTCTCTTTCCCATTATGTGCAGAGTGATCGCTTTTGGCTCATTTTGTTTTAAATTCAATGTAAAGTGAAATCCTGTTATTTGCACACATCGTGTGGCATGCATCTTAAAAGTAGCTAGGCAACCTTTATGCAGATGACACTTTTAACTCAAACTTTTCCATCATTATGAGTGTGCTCCTGTGAAAAGAAGCAGGGTGAAAAAGAGAGGGAAGAAAGGGCTGGCTTGAACTCACTTTGGGCAGCTTGAGTCACTTGTAAGACTCTTTGTAGGAAGTATGACACACACTGAAGATCTCTGCTCCCTTACCCTTAAAACATCAAACTATTCCATGTTCTTCCTTTGAGCTTGGGCAGGTAGGGGATCTCTTGGCTCTGCTGGAGCTGATAGTAGATCTATCAGGAAAGGGGGATTTCAGAGCTTCTACAGTCCAGCACCAAGCTGTGGACTTCCTTGTCTGGTTCTCGGTTCCAGGCTCAGGAGGGTGAGTGGTCCAAAATGTCTTCAGCTGTAGCCCTGGGAGGTATTTGTGTTCAGACAGCTTTTGAGTTCAGCTGTGCTTCTCAGAAAACAAGAGCTGAATGGAAGACTTGAAAGACTTAAGGGGAAGCCACCATTGCTCAGTTAGTTTGCTTTTAACCCCTGCAAGGAAGAAGTAAAGCTTACTCAAAGGAGATACTTTGAATAAAAGCATGTCTGTGGGGTCAAATGTGACTGTCACCCATCAATGGCGCAGATGGAGCAGGCGTCACTACTGCAGCATTATGATCTCCAGTTGGGAATTGGCCTCTAAAGCCAAAGTCACTGAGATATGCTGCACAGGGAGTGTTGTGGTCCCAGACTTTGTAAAGGGTAGATGTCATCTCTTAGAGCAATTCTGGTTTCACTAGATCAAGCAAACATCTTCCAGGCAGAAAGCAGGACCACTGTAAACATCGCACCATGTGCTGTGGCTGCTTTGGCAGAAATGGGATTGGTGTCCTTATGCTTGATACTTACTGCATTGGGACTGTGGGTGATCAATGTGATGCATGTTGGTATTAAGGAACACAGTGGTAGTGTAGGTCAGTGTACACAACAAAACGATCACAATTCCCCACTCCCCATCAACAGTCAGCATACACAAATCTCACTGTGTCGTGGCCTGGTCCTGGGGAACATGGTATGTTCCCTATCCAACTCTTAAGAGGATGGGGGTGTTCAGAGGGCTGATGCCAGAAGCCTGGGAGTGTGGTTTGGGGAGATAAAAGGTTGTGTGTCTGTGATTTATGTTTACTGGGAAGTGATTCCTTTGGGCTCTCACTACATTCACGGTGTCAGCTCAAATACAGGTGACCATGACGGCATCTTCCTACATGTAGTTGAGTTGGCCTAGAGGAGCAGGCTGAGCTGGCGGTGGAAGGGATGGGATGCATTGTATGCCCTTGTTGCCCCAGGTGCTGGGTTTTGGGAGGTGGCAGCCCCAAGCAGCTTACTGAGGTTTCCCTGGAAGCTGATGCAGAACAGAAAATGAAGGTCAGGTTTCTCAAGACTCCTGTTGTCAGATCCCCTTCTGCATACTCATGTCACCCCTCTGGTCTTTATCCATAGCTGAGCCTGAGTGTCCAGCAATAGCAGGACAGCAAGTGTAGCTGTTTCTTAGGGAATGCTAAAAGGGAGAAGTTGGAAATGGCCTGGACAAATACTTAAAGCATGGGGAGGAAGAATCCAGATTTTTGTGTTTGAATGCTTAGGACAGTAAATGAAAGCCTCGTGTTGCGAGGTAAGGCAACTGTTTTTGTAGCCAGAGGTTGGGTTTGGGGGTTTTTAAATTATTATTAAAGGCCAGCTGTATATATAACCTTGACTTAATTTCTCTGCTGCAAAAGGCTGAAATCATTATCTAGGACTTCATGATTAATGTCCAGTTTGCCTGTACTGAGGGTACTGCTGGTAAGTATCCCCATGCAGTGATTTCTTTATTTGACCTTATGTCTGTGGGTTGGTCATGAAAGCTGAGACTACTCTCATCTTGACTATATTTTTAATTACAGGGCAGTAAGAGTCAAGTGGGATAGCATTTCAGGTGGTTCATGTGGGAATAAAGAGATGTGGTAAACTGAGCCCTGGTAGCTCACTTGGGACAATGTGGTGAGTTGTTACTACATTATGGTGGGGGAAGCTGCCAAAGGAATACTACAGCACAGTTAAGTGGGACTGTTTAGTGACATGGCCGAGTGAATTCATTAGTGGCAATGGTGTATTCTTGTATCTGCTTTTCCTTACAATTGCCAGGGGAAGATACTCAGGTGAAACAAGACCGGTGGGAAGAAGGGAGGAGGAAAAGAGACTCCAAAGATCTGGTTCTGAAATGCAGCTGTTTCCTGGATGGGTTTTACTGAATACTGGCAGTTTGCTGTCAGAGCAGTATACTTCTGATGAAACATCTTCATGTAGATGCTGTCTCTGTGCATCTGCTTGTTGGGTAGGTTGGAAACAAGCGGAGGAAAGGACAGAGGTACTTCTGTCAGGTGGAGGCTTTAGCGCAAAAGGGCTGAATCGAGGCAACAGTTGCCTTTGGCAGAGGATATTCTCAGTTACTGGTGTTTTCACAGGCAAATAGCAGTAAACTTGCAGGGGTGTTTGAGATACAAAAATGCATAGACAAAGGTGCCATCTTTGAGATTCCAGAGGAAAGCCAAAGTGAAGAGCTGGAGGCTGCAGACAGCACAATATTTTCTTAAGTATAGACAGAGCTGTTGGCTGACCTATTTCTGTTTATCAGCATCTTTGTGAGATAATAAAGATGACCCTAAAGTAGGAGTGGTTTACAAGAAAAACAATGCATGTATTGCTTTAAACAGTACAATAGACCCCTGTAGCAGAGGATATACTCAGGATCAAGGACATGAAGGTTTATGCTTTCTTCTATAGAAAAAGGGGTCTCTGGTTGAGCTGTGCCAGGGTGTGCGAGATGACCTCTGTCCTGCTGGGGTGGCCCAGTGCCAGGGTTGATGTATACCGGGTGAGACATCTGGGCATCAAAAGAAGCAGGGCAAGCATTAAGGAGCTCTCAAGGAGATAAATGTTGTGTGTGAAAACCCAAGGATGGAAGGTGGGGGAGAATTAAGAATTAGAAAAGCAGCACTACATCTTTTATTGTAATAGCTTTTTCTTCCCTCTCAGGTCTGTTTCCTCTCATGTTTGCTACAAGTAGGGTTGCACTGTTTGGGTAGTGAGAGGTGAGAAGGTTACTCTCTCAAATTTAATGTGATATAGTTGAAACAAATATGCCTGCAAGAGAAATGCTCATCATGGCTTGAAACACCTCCATGTTGACCTGGAGAACTTCTGGTGTGAGGGCATTTGTGTCTGGCATCTTAATTCACAAACAAACCAAATCTGAGAGCTGTCAGTGCTGAATGGTGCACCACAAGCATGTGATTTCAAACACAAACCTTGTGTAAACTTGCTCCACTGCTCCAAATTTCATTAGAAACCAAACCAAAACACCAAAGTGTGATCATCTGAGGTAGATCTGGCAGGGTTTGTGCTGAGACAGCTATACGCTGAGGCATCCAGCTCTGTTTAGGTGCCATCTCACCTGAAAATGGTGTGAAACCAGTATGGAGGCAGAGGGAACACAGCCTGCAGGGAGATGCCATCTGCACTACAGGCTTCCTGGGTGTTGCAGCCAGGCCTCTGGTTTAAAGAGTGTGATTTTCTTTTAAACATGGCAAAAACGATGTGCAAGATGTATTTTTAAACAGAGCATGTTTGTTTTGTATCCCTTTGGAAGAGAGTTTGTGTCTATGTAATCACTTTAGTTAAATTGTATTATTTTCTGTCTCACACCAATTATGCAAATTTTATATTAAGTGCTTATGTGTTTTAGTTTTGGTTTTTATTTTGTACAAAGAATCAGGCATGGTTACATTGGGAAGCAGGTGTTGCAGTGGTATTTGAGACACTTTGCTGCTACCTGGGAAGGGGAATGCAGGACCAGGCAGGGAGGGGACTGGAGGCAGCACTGCCTCTGAGGGCAGTCCTCAGTGTCCCACTCAGTGTGGCTGCACCAAGAGTTTAATGGTGGTTGAAGCATTGCCATGCTGATATCTTTGGAGGGAAGATGTAGAAGATTAGGCACTGCACCACTGTGCAGAGAGTGGTTAAGCAGCCACCTGAGCCTCAGCTTCTGGCAATGGAAACATCCAAAGGATGTCATCGTCTACGGTATTAAAATGCAATGCTTGGAAGTGTCTCACAACGCAAAGGTTTGTTAAACGTTGTATTTGGAGAACACTGGGAAGTGCTAAAGTGGCCCTGGCTATGTGTTTGGATAATGGTTTGGAGTTTGGATTCTTTGTACAGGATTTTTCTCCTCCTGCTTTCCTGTTTGAGGCCTGTGTGTGTGTCAAAATTCTTGTCAATGAAATAAACTCTGAAGCCTGTTTGGGTGCTTCATCTGACAAAAGCTGCCTTTTTTCTTCCTAATTACAAATGCTGCCTGTGTTTTTGCTCCAGTTTTTTGTAATATCAGAAAAGCTGATCCAACATGCCGTGCACATTTTCCCTGTTACATTATGCCCTGGAAGTTTTGACCTCTAGCTTTTCATAGTAGTTTGTAAATTATGTATGAAAATGTTCTGTATTGTTACCGTATGAACCCCTTGGAGATGGGGTGTCTTGAGTTGCTTGGTTTGGTACTGAGCTTGGAAATATTTCCATGTGCACCCCTAAACCCGCAGCAGTATGCTATTTTGTAGTCACTTGTACTGAATATAACTTTTGTCTGTGCATGCAGAAAACCTGGAGTTGCTCTTAGCCAGTTTAAGATAATGGATCACTTGAAAGACTATTGCCTAGTATTTATTGCTGCTCACCAGAGGATAATTTCAATAAGAGTTTATCATATTTATTCAGCAGCAGACTAATAAATTCAGATTTGTTTAAACAAAGGCTTGAGGAAGAACCTGCTAAATGCTTATGGTTATATTCATGGCAGGCGTAAGCTACTCCATTTCACTCAATGTACTTGTACTTGCTTATGTCACCAATTAATTTGGCTCTTAATATCTTATTTTCAGCACTTTTTTTCTTCTGGGTACTGCAGTCATATTCATCCTTGATGTAAGTCTATTGTGGATAATGGCATCTCTGATGCTGTTTGTCTGTGGAGGGGTTTGATTTGTTGTTGTGGCAAAGTCTAGATAAAGAAAAACGCTATTGCAGGAAGGAATGATCTCATATGCTGAACTTGAATCCGGGAAGGTCTTGAATATGAATTCTCCTGTGCTGTGCTTGTAGCTTTGAATAGTTCACTCAATCTGTCTTTTCTCCACATATTTAAATACAATAAAGTACAGTGTTTGTGTATGGAAAATGTATTCAAGTACATTTGTAGTTTGAGATTTTTTGCTAGGAGTCGATCTAAAAAGGAAGAAACCAGGAGGGAAATGAGTGGTCAAAACGATGCCTGGGAGCACACTAGGATGGATGAGAGGTACATTTTGACATAATATGATCTTAAAGCTTTATGTTAATCTTATATAACTTGCTCTACCTGTGTTGGGCATTGCTTCTGGAAGACAAATGGATGTTATTAAAAACAAAAGCTTTCACCCAAACTGAAACTTCTTGCACCAAAGTTAAATTTGCAGACCCATATCCTCTGAGGGAGGGGAAATAGTCTGAGTAGGTGGAGTATATTATGTTTGGTGGTGTCCAGATTTTTCTTTGCTGCGGGGTATGTGTGATTTAAGTGTCTCTGCATGTTCAGAACTGACGTATAGATCGTGGTTTTCATTTACATGCCTCCTGCATGTACACACACATTTTAAATAGAATTGAATACACTGTGACTTTCTCTGTTTTGCTGGTTGTCATCCCACCAACTTGCCTTTTCTTTGCTTTTAATCGTCTTTATTATTAGGTCACTGCAAACTCTCTGAAATAACATGCACTACGTATATCTTATCTGTGAAAACTAAACAAACCCTCAGAGATTAAAGAGTTGGTCTTACAGAGCACAGGTGCCACAAAGAGACAACTTAGCACATGAAACACAGTGGGTTTTGAAGGCTTTATTCCTGACTCTGGTAAAGTGGGAACGTAGAATGCAGAGAATATTTCTCTGCCTGTTTTGAAAGGTTTTACCCCCCTGGACAGTACTGTTTTTGATCTTTGTCCATGGGAAAATTTGCCTAGCCTCTGGGAAGAATTTGACTCTACAATGGTGTGAATTAGGTGATAGAATACTATGTGAGATTATCACAGGGTGAAAAATTTAGAGTTTTTAGATCTATTTGCATAGTAAATAGATAGAAGTAGAAAACCTCAAAATGGAGGATAAATTGTAGTTAAAAGCTTCTTTCTCCTTCTTCACTAACTCCATATTTTGCAGCAATAGTGGTTTGGGATGATTGGATACAGAATTCTGCAGTTCCTGTCTATGTGATTTAGGAACTTGTTGGACATTGGTAAAAAAAGTGAAAATATCTTGTGTTTTAAGCTTTTATTGGGTAATTTACCTTTAAAAAGACTATGAGATCTTTGTAAGTTGCCTTCTTGCTGCATTCTCTGCTCTGTGCTATGTCTAAGCCATGCCAGTGGCTTGTACTCCTTAGATAAGAATTAATAAACACCCGTCTGGAGACTGAGAAGCATGAAGTCCCATTTGCCTCCTTTTTTCTCCTGGCAAAAATCTACACGTCTCCCCCATCAGGGAAGACAACAATTAATGACGCGGACAGCGTTATGGTAGATCCATTTCAGACCTAGCTAGAGCAGTGGCAAGAGCAGCACAACCTGACCCAGAGTCCTGTGCTCCTTTTTGTGCTGGATAGTTTAACCAGTGCTTGTGCTCCGCTGGAGATTTTGGCATTCACAGAAGATGGTGATGTCTTGGAAAGCTCTGCCACAGTGAAAGTCTGGTGTTTGGACCTGCAGAATATGCAGGGTTAGTAATATTTGTTAAAATGTAACATTTTAGTAATGTTAGGAAAACGTAATGGATGGTGACCTTTTATGTGTAAAATTAAGCAAACGAATGCCATGGTTATTAACATAAAAAGGCCTACTAACAGTTGTTGACTTTCTAGGAAATTGCATGTGTTGGTGGTTTCTGTTCCATCACAAATGGATTTTTCTGTGTCCTGGGAGTGAATCACAATTTTTTTTCCACTTTGTTTTTAGTTAAAAAGTAAAAGAGAGAAAACCTTTTTATACAAGTGGTTGGAAAGCTGAGCAAACCATAGGAGATAAACTGGCAAAGATTGTTGAACCAAGCAATGGAAGTGACTGATTCTTGTGCGTTCAAATCCTTGACAAAAAAATTATTAATGTGACTAATATGTTGGTCTGATAATGCGATCTACTCTTGCACTGTAAATGATTTTACGTGGGCACTATGCTTTCTGAAATCCAGAGTAAAACAAAGGAACTGGTGTATACATTTTTGCCATTATCTGTAGTGTTTGAAGTCCGATGCTGATGCAAGTTTAAAATTATTGGCCAGCAGGGAGTAAGAAATCTGGACAATTTTCTATGCTTTGAAGTCTTCCAGTGTACATTTAAAACACCTGGGCACTCGTGTCTGTGCAGTCTTTGGGCTGCAAGTGGTTATGTGCTTGGTGACCTTCTTCAGGCAGCACTTACCTGGCAGCCTCAAAGATACACTTGCAGTTAGTATTTGTTGCATAGATGTTAGAGGGTTTTAACTGCTTTTGTGTCTGCACTGGTGGCAGGGCCCTGTAATTGTTATTTGCATGGAATTAATGGTGGGAGGTGGATACTGAGGGATACTGAAGTGGTGGTGTGCTGGGGCTCATGGATGTGTAGGTGGTACAAGATGGGGCTCCTCAAGCTCCCTCAGCTGTTGGAAAGCTGCTGTTGTTGGCTGCATCTGCCCTTCTGCTGGAAAGAAGGAGAGGTGAAAGTCAGCATGCAGTGTTCAAAACGGGTGCTTTTTATTCTGCCTGATGTGATCTTACAGGACCTCTCTGTTAAAATAGCCAGAGGTGGTTTTAAATGGTGCTCTCCTGTGTTGTCAGCAGGGAGTGTACCACCCCACCAAGCTGTCTGGAAATACCCACTCCCTCTGTCTGCACTGCTGGGAGAGAGATGGGTGTGTGATGGGAGAAGCTGGAGTTTGGCTGGCACTGCTTCAGGAAACTCCTGCTGCTCTGCCCCGGAAACACCAGTGTTCCCCTGCATGGCCTGGATTGGGAGGTTGAACTTTGTTGCTATTCAGAGCAAAACAGTGATGGACACTGCAGAAATCAGAGTTTACAACTGTCAGTTTGGGGTAACTGATTTATTTTGCAGATAAGGGCAAGGAAGAGAACTGGGTGCTTATGCAAATTGCATTTGTGCTGGTCTGGCATTAGAGTATCAGATGTCTGGAACTCCTAAAAGTGCAGGGACATGTAGGTCTGTATGTGGTTTTGTTACTAAATGATGATGGCAAAGACAAATGGCCCGCATGGTGTTTCTGTAGAGGTATTTTGTGCACTAACTATGTCAGAGCCTCACTGAAGGGTGGAGATGACTGGACTATGTAGGTTTTGGTCCTTACCTCTTAGCATGGGACCAGGGAAGGTGGCATTGAAGTTGTGGAGCACTATCCTTGGGCCTGAGAACCTCCTGTCAGCCAGTGACTGAAATCTGGTGTCAGGATCATAAGGGGAGATTTTCATGGCTGTGCAGCTGGGCAGCAGCTACCAGGAATACTGTTAATGAGTGTTTATGACCCTTCCTGGTGCCTTCAGTGGTTTTGGTGCAATAAATGGACACCTTTTTAGTGCTAGTTTGAAAAGGGACAAACTATTTTTGTTCAATTGCTCCCGATTTGTGCCAAGCGTGCTGTGACCTCTGCCAGTCTCTGTGCATTAACAAACTTCTTAAAGGTTTTACGGACATTTTCCATTAGCCGCACCATAGCTGTTGCATGAATATTTAATGTCAAGAGCAGTACTTTTTGTTATTTTTATTCTTTTTTTCATTGCTCTGCTTTGACAAAAGTGGATATTTGCCCTCACAGACCAGGTGGCGGCCACATGCCCTGCACACCCGACTTGTACCTTCCTCTTCACTTTTTATCTGCAGTTTAGCAAGGCCCTAAACTTCTCCTCTTCCTTGCCCTCCTCCTCTGAATCCCTCAGGGAGCGGTGCCACTTCTGACAGGATTTGCAATTGAACTTCACTGAGCACAATGGCTGTCCTGTGCCTAGCCTGGGTGCCAGGGATGAATTCCCCACGCTTCATGGGTCTCTGGGCCTTCTTTATCTGCAGCAGAAACAGAGGAATGCCTGCAAGGCAGAGCCACTTCTGAGGGTGCACGTGAATCCACAGTGTCTGGGATACCCTCTGAGTATTTTATTTCTTTGCTGAAGGAACCACATTCTTTGATTTGTAGCCCAAGTCCTCTTTGTTGGTGATTTGTTCGATTAATACTTTTTCCCTTGTCGTCTTTCAGTGTTTGTATTGTCTCCTGTTCCCCACTTCTTGTGCACATCCATAGGCTGTGTTCTGTTCTCAAGGAAGACTCTCTTACATTTCCCAGGAGGAAGAATAATGCATGCCCAGGATACCCAGCTGCATGGGGCAAAGGTGGAGGTTTTATGGCATCAGGATAAGTTTTGCTAAGTGAGTGAGGTGTCTGCTTAGCTACATTTGAATGTTTCCTAAACACTGATGTGGAACACGTCTGCCATTACTGTAAGGCGGAGGGGTTTGTGTCCCCAGCTGGCCCAGTGGAGTTGCAGGGTGGGTGATGGAATTAGTCTGAACTGTGCATCTGACATCTCCATGTCAGAGCTGCAGGCAGGACATGGGGCCTTTCTATGGCTATCTACATATCTTCTTCAATACAAATTTGGGGGTGAAGCTCTTCAGTTTATGACCAGGTGACCCGCCTGGTGGATGCGGGAAAGGCTGTGGATGTTGTCTATTTGGACTTCAGCAAGGCCCTTCATACTGGCTCCCATAGCATACTCCTGGAAAAGCTGGCAGCCCCCGGCTTGGACAGGAGCACTCTTTGCTGGGTCAGGAACTGGCTGGATGGCCGGGCCCAGGGAGTGATGGTGAACGGTGCTGCATCCAGCTGGCGGCCAGTCACCAGTGGTGTCCCTCAGAGGTCTGTACTGGGACCAGTTCTGTTCAATATTTTTATTGATGACATGGATGAGGGTACTGAGTCTTTCATTAGTAAATTTGCAGATGACACTAATCTGAGAGCTTGTGTTGATCTACTGGAAGGAAGGAGGACTCTGCAGAGAGACTTGGATCGATTGGATGGATGGGCAGAGTCCAACAGGATGAAGTTTAACAAGTCTAAGTGCCGAGTTCTGCATTTTGGCCACAAAAATCCCCAACAATGTTACAAGCTGGGGACGGTGTGGCTGGACAGTGCCCAGGCAGAAAGGGACCTGGGGGTGCTGGTTGACAGCCGACTGAATATGAGCCAGCAGTGTGCCCTGGTGGCCAAGAAGGCCAGTGGCAGCCTGGCCTGGGTTAGGAATTGTGTGGCCCGCTCAGTTTAGGAAGGACGTTGAGATGCTTGAGTGTGTCCAGAGGAGGGTAACAAGGTTGGTGAGGGGCTTGGAACACAAGCCCTATGAGGAACGATTGAGGGAGCTGGAGTTGTTTAGGCTGGAGAAAAGGAGACTCAGAGGTGACCTTATCGCTCTCTACAACTTCCTAAAAGGAGATTGCTCACAGGTGGGGGTTTGTCTCTTCCACCAGGCAGCAACTGACAGAATGAGAGGACACTGTCTCAAGCTACATCAAGGAAGGTATAGGTTGGATATCAGGAAAAAGTTTTTCACGGAAAGAAGAATAAAGTACTGGAATGGTCTACCCAGGGAGGTGGTAGAGTCACCATCTCTGGATGTGTTTAAGAAAAGACTGGACATGGCACTTGGTGCCATAGTCTAGTTGAGGTGTTAGGACATGGGTTGGACTCAAAGATCTTGGAGGTCTCTTCCAACCTTGTTATTCTGTGATTCAGTTAGTTTTATGCAAACTGTGGTCACTGTTGAATTGATTTCCATATGTGCACGTGCTGGTGCTGGTTAATGTGTAGGTGGCCAAATCTATTGGAAAGCCCCAGCAAGCCCTTTGTGCAGAAGCAGGTTTCCACCCCTGCTGGTTATGGTGGTGTGCTTTAGCAGCCTGTGTCACATACTTGCGTTTCTAAGACTTAAGGGACACTGAGGGGCATGCTACTGTAACCATTGAGTACTTCTGCAGTTATCTCAACCATGGTCCATGCTGGCTAGAGCAGGTGTAGGATGCTGCATGTATTGTCTGTTCAGAGAAGCTTTGTGCTATTTGAAGACATCTTCCTGCTGGGGATTGTGTCAGTAGGTCTCTTTCTAATAGTTAATTTAGGTGTAACTTGCTACAGCCAAGTTATAACCACACATTCTGGCTTAGTTTGTATTCCAGCTCTTAGTGTGAGGCTGGGGCTGAGGGTTAGAAAAATACTTGATGGACTAGGACGGCTTGGGAGCAAGAGGCTTTTCCTTCACCATCATCCCTTTGACTGAAGCAGCCACAGCACTTTGTTCTCCAAAGCTTTCTGCAAACACTGTTTGGTCTCTGTACTTCTGACACCAAGCTAAACCTGATGAATGGAGAGTTTGAAACCTCCTGCTTTGCCAATTAGTTCCTGAAGCCTGTGGTCACAGTCGTGACATTGTGGGTATCATAACTGCAGGGGCCCCATCTGCCCAACATCTCTTCTGGGTTTGCTTTTCTAGGATGTGAAAATTGAAATGTTCAGTTCTGGAGGCAGGTGCTGAGGAGTATGTGGGAATGGAGGGCTGGGGCTTGAGAGGCCAAAGCACTTCTCATTGCAGCCTCCCTGGAGTGATGCTGGATTGTGACAATAGTGAGATTGGGCTTTGCAAAACCTACTTAAAATTTCACGACTGCTCCACAGGTAGGTAATAGCTTTGAGGCAGCAAATGCATTTGTTCTATCTCGCAGACCTACTACTCTACCAGCCACAGCTGCTCATCGCAGCAGTCACAGACATGTAGCAGTGAGGGGATGGGGCTGCTTGGAGCCACTCTGCCTGGCCCTGTGCGCCTTTAGCTGAGGAGGGAGGGAGAGATGATGTCCACAAGACCTTTTCAGGAAGGAAGGGAAATACCCCTGGTGTCCTGCAGGCACGGAAAAGTGTGCAGAAGGCAGGAGGAGTATTACCGGTGAGTATTCATGGCTTCAGGTTTTACTTTCTAAGAATAAGAAAATGTTTCTTGGGTGAAGAATTGTTAAGAAGTGTAAAGCATTACTGGAAAGCAAGTGGTGGCTGTATTGAGCTTTCTTTCTTTCCCATGCAAAAAGCTTTTGTCTCCTTGCAGGTACCTCCCATCACCTTTGGTATGCTTCCGTGCCAAATTAAACTGATATAAGTAATCTTAATTCCTTTGGATTTAGGGAGTGAGAACCTATGCTTGATCTCTTTGCCTTCCTCTCTGCACTGAGAAAGGAACTGGGGCTGTGGTGTAGTTTTTTCAGAGGTGAGACTGGCTGCCATCTTGTCAGCAAAGGACTGCTAACCTGCAGTCTCTGAACTGGACATGCATAAAAAAAAATGTTAGTAACAAGCTCCTTCTTTTTAATCACCTTTATAAGACATGTGTTGGAAACATCCAGGCTTCCCCACTGTTCCTTGTCCTGTCCCTGGGGGAAAAATGTATCTGATTGCTTAAACTTGGATTTCCCTAAACGAGAGCTTACAAGCAATTGGGACACTTCCATCATTGCTCTAGCCTTTTATTCAAGATAATATTAAGAGACATCATAACATCACAGTGTCAGAACAAACAAAGCACTATGTAATTTTATCCCATATTAATGCAGAGCGTTGCAGATGGTGCTATCATGAGACAGCAATCTATAAAAATGGCCCATGAGACAAAGCCCTAGCATAATTATTTATTCTTCAATTATTTATTCAGCCCTTTAGGATCTGTAGTACTGACAGACAGCACAGAATGTACTGCCTACCAATTTGCAGATCTTGACTGACTGAGTCCTCCGTCATTGATGAAATAAAACGTGTGGGGGGAGGGTGATGTCTCATGGCTTTGAATTTTATTTTTTGTTTGTTTTCCTGTTTCTTGCATGACTGTAAGGCTACCACTTTGAAGCAACCTCATCCACCCTGTTGTTCATCTGTTTATTTCAGTTAATTGCAAGGCAGATTTAGTGTTCTGAACCTGGGGTTTTTAATCTCTTGTGTGCTTGGAGCCAGGGGTTGATTTCCCCACAGGACTAACATCAGCTGGCCAGCCTTGCAGGGCAGACTAATTGGGTGGGTGCCTGCTTTCCTGCCAGCCCTGTCAATCTGGAGAGCTCTGCTCTCCTCAGCAGTTGACAGTGCTGTGGGTTCTGCACAGACCCACTGGTTTCCAGTTGGATTAATGAGTGAAGATGCAGGCTTGTTTGGTTAAGACTCTCTGGCCCAAGACATGGCCTGTTCCTGACAGCTATTACTATTGCAGTGGCCTTTTCAGAGAGGAATTTAACCCCTTGATGAATTTTTACTGTTGCTTTACTATCAAAATTATGTCACTGCCATCAAAAGGGACACATCTGCCTCTAAATGTACCTCTGCCTCCTCTGTGATAAGACAAATGTTTCTGTGGTTTGCCAGTGAACCAGAACCGGGAACTGATTTGGTTTAAAGCTAAGGACTGATTTAGGTTTAGGCTCCAACTGAAAATGAAACTGCTTAAGTGTCATTGTCCAAAATGGCTAATATTAATCAGAAAAATCCTCCTAAGCGGCTGTATTATATTAACAGTAACATTAACTCTGTAGGAGTTGAGAGTCCAAATAAAATGCAAATTTGTCTGTCACTAGTGTCTGCTTTCTCTTTCCAGTGTGTGTTGGTTAGGTTCATCTCTTTGACATCCATATTGTCAAAGCCCCTGCCTTTGTACTGAAGCATACCTTAAACTACTGCCCGAAGGTGTCCTTCTGTACTGTTGGGTTGTTTTTTTTATAAAATAAATCTATAATGTTCCCTTGGAAAATCTCCCTCCTTCACCACAGCACTTGTCTTCATATTAGTGATAAAAATGAACAATGGCCCTTTCACTCAGAAACAGTATTTCAGTTATTTATAGATTATATTAACTACATGTCTTTAAAACTGTAAAATCCAACCCTGCTCTTTTATTTGATGTTGAGTCATTCTAGCAAGTCCTTTGTATTAAGCTGGTAAATTTTGTGCTGGTGTAACTAACATCCTAATTTTTTAATTTAGTGGTAAATCTATAACAAGGGCCTTGTAACCAACAAGATAAACTCTCTAATTAGATTCGTTTGGAATTTCTAAGTGCCTGTTTAGAGGGCCAAGTTAGCTAGTTTTGTTCTTGATGAGATAGGATCTCTTGGTCATTTGCTTCATTTAAGTAATTTCTTAAATTTGACTTAAATCTTGTTCTGGGTTTTAAAAGTAGATGGAGAAAATGTGTATGTATTCCGTATCTCAGCCCTGTAGGCAGCCAGAGCTGCCATTGCTTGGCAGAACATTTAAATTGCATGGAAAGGAGTTATGGGCTGCTGTGCTGTCACTTGTTTAGCCAAATATTCTGGCTCCTCACTTCTATGTGAGTCCCCCTCCCTTTTCCAGCCTCTATGACCGAGGCTTCACGTGCTTCAGCATTCCTGAGGCAGCAGGTCCTGATCCAGGCCGTGCATGTGTGGAGCTGCTCCAGTGGGGGATGTTTTGTGTGTGCTGGGCCCCGGGGACTCAGTGAGGCTGTGCTGGGCACATGCTGATTGTGGTGGGAGACCAGTGAAGGCAGGGTGGGAGTGGAGCAGCCTGACACTCTTCCATGGCTGCTAGGAGCCTGTGTCCAGGAGAGCTCTCCTGCAGGAGTGGGCTTGCCTGCTGGGGTAGTTTCACAATTTAACCTACTTTCAGCCATCCCCCATTGTGTAGCTCTTAGTCACACAAGCTGAAATGGGAAAAACCTCACCTTCTTATTGCTCTGGGCTTTTTTTTTTTCCTGTGGTATTTTTAGATTTGGGAAGCCTCTGGAGGGGCTGGGACACCATGAAAAAGGGGCAGGCAGCAGCCATGGCTGTGCCCACCAGCAACTAGCCCAGGCCCACTTCTGCCCTTGGAATGGAGAATATCCCCTTTCTGGGAAGTCACTTCCCAGTGAAGGCCCCCAAAGCTTCCTATCCTCACCCTCCATTTAAAAGAGTGACTAAATGAATTCAGTGAGGGTGACTAAAAGAGCCAGGAACAGTTCCCCAAGCACCGTATTTGGCGTCTCTGCCCCTTAGGAGAGCTATGCCATGGCTAATCCCCAGGGTCCTCCTCCCACCCACCTTCCTGGGTTTGGGAGGGGAGCCAAAGCCGGATCCTTGGGATGTGACGTTACTCTGAAATACTGATTGCTACGGTTGCCCAGGTCTGTTTGTCAGCACTATTCAGCACTGCTTAATCCCCTTTTGTGTCCACTCTGGAAGGACAGCTGGGATTTTGCAAGTTGGTTCATGCTGTATTCACAGCCCTGGGGAGAAGGAAGGTGAAGCCACACATGGAAAGGTGTTGGGTGTGGGGATGTGTGTGCGTATGTGCTTTGCCTTCATGAGGTGTTCATGTATTATTAAGAAGAATATATCTGAGTGATACTAGCAACTTAAGCAAGTAAATTAGTGGCAAAGTCTGAAAAATCTCTGCTGACATGCAGGCTTTAACCCAGGCAGTTGTGCCAAAAGATCCAGAAAAGGCTTAATGGCAGGAGATAATGCTGCTGTGTCAGCATACATTTTCAGCCCTGGCTGTGAATTTCCTGGCTTTTGTGTACTCAAGTTAAAACCTGATGTTAGTAGCCCATCACCCCTTCCAAATAAGTACCCTCAAACAAAGAGAGAATCAAATCCCAGCAGTTTGCTACTTAGTGGGGGAGACTGGTGGGTAATAGCGTGTTCAGAGGCATGAACCTGATGAACACTAAGAGCAATGTTACAGTCCACGAGTGACCTATTACATCTGCAGTAGTTTGGGTCAGTATGGACATTCCTGGCCAGAAATTCCCAGAAAAATATATTTAGTTCATGGATCAATAGCTGGAGCTAACAAGTCCTTGGGAGTCAGAGATGCAGCCACTGGTAATCTTTGTGCTGTTGCTAGTGAAACATGTGCGTGCTAAAAAAACCATCTTTCTTAAGCAATTGTTTGATTATACTTTCAATGAATGCACGCTGCAACCAAACACTTTCATGACAACTGTGTAATCTAAGTACTGTAGCAGTTTATCTGTGGCTCTTTCATATTTTGCTGTTTAGTCCTTTCACCCTGCAACTTCCCAGGCAGGGGCATGTGCTGCAGTAATCCGTGTTATGTCCTGGATGTTGGAAATGCCACATGAGCTCCTGGGAGCATGGTAACAGTGGCACCCAGGGCATTTGCTTCTAAAACATGATCATTCTGACAGCACCAAAATAAGAAGACAGATACTGGAAAGAATAACAAAGATACCTAGCAACATTTCAGTGACAGCAGGATTTGATTTTGAGACTCAGATTCTGTGCCGGAATCCATTAGGTTCTGATCCCCAGGTGTCCTACTCCCTCAATCTCCTTTAACAAGAAACATTCAAGAGAAAGGAAAGGGAAATCTCTCTCTTGAACTCGAAGCTGTAACTGGTGTGTGAGTGAATCTATCTAATCCAGCAAAGCAGGGATGGGGTTTATCTTCTGCCTCAGCCAAGCCCTTCTCAGTGTCTGCAGTGAGGAAATGTATGAAAATGTAATGTTCTTGGTAATCCATGCTATGTGCGTGCCTTGGGGTAGCTGTGCATTGATGTGGTGTATTCACACTGTTGGCAGCCTGTCTGTGCTCAGCCATCCGGCCAGCCCTTTCACTGGGACTGGTGTATCCACCCCGGGTGACCACTGTTAAGGTTTAGCATGGTTGGAAGCATGGCCTTGAGTATCATCAGTTCTGCTGACCAAATAAACTGGAGACATGAAATGTTAGAGGTGTTTTGTGCCAGGTGGGTTGTCTGGATTTGTGTGATAGTTGCTAGAGAGAAATGCGCACTCCAGATGTGACATTAAAAATAGGTCAGATGACTCAGGCCCTTAAGCTTCACCATGAACTCTGCAGAGATGAGATGCCTAGACAACTACAAGATTGTAGTTACTTGAAGAGGATATGACTTGTACTTGGCTTAGATGAATATGGGTTTGGACTTGTGCTTAAAACAAGTCTTAGCAGAGGTGGTGGTTTCTTGGAAGAACAAATGTTGTTATTTCCACTATCCGTGGAAAAGCTGCATGCTCAGTTTGTCTGGAAAATGAACAGCTTTTTTTTTTTTTTTTTCTTGTTTTGGATGCTGTACTGTGGCAAAGTTCAGGGGTACCATTCTGCATTCTTTTGGCATTGGAAATTTCCCCAGGTGTGTTTGCCTTTGTCTTACCCTTGCAGCAAGCACGCCCATGGGTATGTACAACCACCCATTTGCCCTCTCCCTTGGAACTGTTATGGTGCCCTTGCTACACAATGGTTTTGTGGGAAATGGTCTGTAGGAATAAGAGTGGGGTCATCTTTTTGTTTTAAGTTATGGGTTCTGTGAGCTCATTTGATTTGTAGAGCTGACTTCTAAAAAGACCTGATGACTCTGGTTGCATACTGCTTACCATTATGAGTGATGCTTGCAGTCCTCTGTGAAGAATACAGTGCAGGGCCTATGAAATTACAGCTTACCTAATGCTTCTGCCTTTTTAGTAGGGTTTAAATGGTGTGGTTAATATCTATACTGTAGTGATTGGAAATACGAGGAGGAGATCTGTCCGCAAGCCAATTCTTCTTTTGACCATCTTTGCCCCCTGTATCCAGATTGCTGAACAGAGCCTTTGGTCTTACTTCCGTCCTCCATCTTCTCTGAAGAATTTTCCTCTACACAGTTGAACCCAGTATGGGTTCAGGTAAAACCAATTGTGCAGCAGACCTAAGGAAGATAAGGTGACTGCCACACTTTAATACTTAAAGTGCTTCTTAAAAGCTCCTTTTCTATGAAAGACAGCTTTTTGAGTACACAGCTGACTTGGGAAGCTGGTGTTCTACAAGTGTCCTGTGGTCCTCATTCAGATGGGTAGTTTGAAGAGGGACTGATGGGGCTGACCCAGATGTTCAGAGGCTGGGGGGGGCGCGGGTTTTGGTCTGGAAACATTCAGCTGCATTTCACCCAAAGAATTGAAAATTCCTTAAACAACCAGCACTGTCAGGTGGGAAGAAGGAAATGGAGCATCTTCCTCACCTCTTCTTTTTATGAAACCAATACAACTCCAAACCTCAGTGAGTCAAACAGTCACCTTCTACTTACTTTTCTCCAGTGTACCTTCAATTTCTGTGTCATAGGGACAGTATAAATACTGCCTGTAGCTGCCATGTAAACATACAGATCGTGTTTTCAATAAAACCAGACTACACTAAATTAGAAAGTGAAGTTTATTCTGCATTACTCTGATATGCTGGTTTATGCTGAAACCACAGTTTAGCCCATTCTTTCTTTGAGTTTTTAAAGAAGTGGAATATCTATTACTTTTCACCTCTGTAGTACTTCAAATGCTGCAAATAAGGATAACAGCTAACATAAGGGGGATGTTTTGTCAGTGATTTGTTGGCATACAAGAGTTATTTTTTACAGAAAAGAAAGCAGAAAAGTTGGTGAAGCTCTGCCTTTGAAGATTTCACACAGAGTTGTGGTTTTTACTCTTGGCCTCTGTATGGCTTATTGTCCTTCTCACGGTGGTGGTGGTGAACATAGGCTTTTCTGATTGCTCCAGGCAATGGCTGGTAGCCTGCCCACAAGCCAGCTCTGAGCTCTGCAGAGCAGGGATTGTGGCATCAAATATGCAAGTAAATAAAAATAATTTTAAAAAAAGGGACAGTAAAATAAAATGAAACTTTAAAAAGGACATGGGAGGAGGCAGGAATGAGCATGCTCTTTTCTCAGTTTCTCCTTCTCCACGAGGTTCTTTTGGATTGTGAAACCTGATGGAAAGGATGATATGGGAATGTTGTAGTGGTCCACAATGCTGCACTTCTGCATTGGGCCACAGGTATTGGAGAGCATCTCACTGACAGACATGGAGAAAATTGTAGCTTCTCATAACTCCATAGGCTGCTTGGAAAAATGCACCATTTAATGGATATAATATTACAGAGCCTTAAGGGTGAGTCATGGTATGTTGTTCAATAGCTGGATTCTGTCAAATAGATACAAGTCTTCATTTTGGAGAGCAATGCTTTCAGGCCATGGCGAGAAACATCCAATAAAGGTTTTAATCTGTAGGAAGTTGAATTTCCTCTGTGTTGTGTGAGACCTAGGTGCCACTTAAATCTCATGTATCTGTCAAAATACTTCATAGGTGAATTGAAGTAGCATCTTGGCTTCATGGTGACCCCCTGTTTTGGTGACAGTTTCCTCCCTGGGAACATCACAAGGAGCAGAGGTGTCAAGTGTCTTTGTTTCACTTGGTCAGCCACTTGCCTTTCAGTAGCATCTTTTTTTCCAGGCCTCTATGCTAAATCAAGAAAAAACAATCTATTTTCAGCTGGCATCCCATAGGCTGGCCTCATGCACCCCATGCAGAACCTGTGTGCTACAGGAATCATGGAGAAGTAGTTGGAAGGGACCTCAAGGATCATCTGGTCCAGCCTTTCTTGGCAAAAGCATGGTCTAGACAATATTCCCAGCACCTTGTCCAGCCGAATCCTAAACACATCCAATGCTGGAGAGTCTGCCACTTCTCTGGTGAGATTATTCCAATGACTGGTTGTTCTCATTGTGAAAATTTTCTGTCTTGTGACCAGCTGGAGTCTCTGCAGAAGTAACTTGTACCCATTGCCCTTCACTTTTCCCTGTGACAGGAGTGGAACCCTCTGGGGCAGGGAGGTCTCCGATAGCTGGGAACAGCGAGGTGATGAGGTGTTTGAGCAGCTGAGTGTTGAACTGGGGTTTGCTCAGCAGAGGTGGCTTGGAGCCGGCAGCTCAGACCTCTGCTGGGACAGGACAGCTCTCCTGGGCTGTCTGCATGGCCCTGGTTGGGGTTTGAGTGGGCTGTGAGTGGTGTGGTGCTTGTTGGGAGGATTAGAGCAATAAGAGCTTCAGTGTCTCTGAAACAAGAAAAGCGTCTGGTGTATTGTGCTCACATTCCTGAATGAAACTATTTTACAGTGGTTCTGGTAAAAGGTTTTAGGGCCAAAGAGAAAATGGGAATGTTTCAAGTCTCTTTATAAGGATAGTCCATTTGCATTAATTCCTTTGTGTTACATTGAAGGGAATGTCCTGGCAAAATGTCATTTGAAAGGATTATTTTAGAGTTTAAATGCGTCTTGCCAATCCCTTCTTTCTTCCCTTCACCTACAAGAAGAGCAGGGAAGTGTATGCTAAAATAAATTTTGGCTTCCTAGCTATTTAGGGGAGTAAGAGTATAAATAATTTTGAAAGAACTTAAAGCTTACAGAATGGAAAACATTTGTTCCTGCAGTTCATTGCAGCTGAAAAAATTTGTTTTATTAACTTTCCGCTTTTCAGTTTTGGTGCAAAGTGCACAGGTTTACAGCCTGAAAAAGGATAGAAGCTTGGCTTGCATGGCCATTCTTATTACATAGTCTTGTCCAGCTCTCACTTCTCTCCTTATTTACAACCTTTGTGAAGTTGTTTTTGTTGAGATTTGATGAATGTAAATTCTGCAAAACAGTGATGAATTGAAAGTGAATAATAATTTAGCACTTGATTTTGAGTAGTACTCTTGACACAGTGAAATTAGACTTCTATTGCATTTTAATATATTTTAAAAAGAAAGGAAGGTAATTGACTGTTTCTCACTGAATTTTATAAATGGATTTGTAACTCTTAGTGGTTCTAAAAAGGAATAAACTTGAATGATGCATGAGAGGATGTGGTCTGACTTCTGGCACAAGAGAAGCAATGCTCTGAGGTGTACTTTACACAGATACTGCAGTGTGAACAAAGCTTTGCCACAGGCCATTCCTAATTTCTCATCCACTTGTGAACATACTGTGTTCTTGTGATTGCTTATGAAGAGATAGAACAGTCAAGACTATTAGTATTTTCTGCAGGTAAGCTTGGTGGGGGTTGAATACCACCTGTCTTGCTTTATAAACCTAATGCTGTAGTTTGGGAGCGGTCTACTCACAGGCAACTTGGCTTTCCAGTTTCTCTGGGTACTGATCTTGCAAAGTTGATTGTTGGTTTTGCTACAGCCCTCCTTTGCTATATGCACTAATTACGGACTGAGGCCTTGTTTGTATAGCATGTTTGATTCTTAAAAATATTTTAAGCTTGTTTTCTTTCTTGATGTTCACCTCTGATACCTTCTGACCCTACAGTGGAGATGCAGCAGGAGCCAATGGCAGTTCTGATGAGAGAAGAGATAGCAGAGGACCCTTGCAGCAGTGACAGCACAGAACTTTTGCAGTGGTGATGGGACAGAACCCTTAGAGTGGTGATGCCACAAAACTTTTGCAGCAGTGATAGCACAGAACTCTGGCAGTATTAAGATTACAGAGTCCTTCAAACAGAGGTGAAGCTTCTGTCCTACCTAAATAGGTCTCCTGGTAGGTAAGCATAAGTATCCTGTTCTGAGACAATCAAAATGTATACTCTCCTCTGTGCATCCATGGTCATAAAGTTTTCCTTGTGGGAAACTACCTGAGATTTTACATCTGGTTCTGTCATTCAGGTGAGGTGTCTCATGCAGCATGGCCTTTATATTGCCAAGATAGACAACTTAGTGACTATAAGCCAGCTGACAGAAGAGTTGCTTTTGGTAATTTCTTTCCTGAAAAGTGTTTTCTTCTGATGCAATACACCATAATTTTCTCCCCAAAATACAGACATCAGCACATACGTAAATGTACTCTTTACCAAAAGAGAGATGAGAATACTGCCTGACATCCAAGAGATAGCATGCAGTTCATTCACTTGTGAAGTTTAGAAAATATTTCTGCAGCAGGAGAAAAAAACGAGTAAAAATGTAGCTTGGAAACCCTGAAAACCACACTGACATGCTTCTTGTCCAGCAGCCACCTTGCCTAACCACAAGGCCAAGATTACTTGGCTCCTCAGGCAGATCTGTGCAGACTGGTGCTGGGATCCATAAATTAAGGTTATTCAGTATCACGGTTGTTAAACTCCATTTGCCTTTCATTCTGCATTTATCAGAGTGATCCATGGAGAACTGAGTAAACAAAGAAAATTATTTAATTTTAGGAGAGATTAATCTTAAAAAAAACCCCAGAATTCAGAGGAAACTGTGCAAAGTACATGTTTGTTTCCAAGGGAAACAGTAATGAGAAAGAGTTAGGTCACTGTGGAAAAAAAACCCACATAAAAGATCTTTTTTAGCAAGGACATGGAAACAGAGCTTATCTTCTTGGACAGCTTTGCCTAATAGATAAGGCCCTGGACTGGAAGCGGGTTCAAATCCCAGCTCTGCTGGAGAATTTCTGTCAATTTAGACCTCTCAGTTTGTGCCCTTGTAATTTGTTTTTGCAAAGAGAAAACAGTAGTTTGTCCTCTGAAAGCTGTTCAGAGTAGAGATGAGGGCCTTGGGTGGCCCCCTGGTGTGGTGCAGGTCCCCACCTGTGCAGGGACTTGGGGCCTGAGGGTTGAGCGTGACAGGTTGTCCTGCTCACTTGTATGTCCTGACTGGGATACTTTTGCCCTCCTTTAGCAGACAAGTTGTTACCAATCATCATCAGTGCTCTGAGAGACCTTATACATTGTAAAATACCTCCCTTTTACACCCTCAACTTCAGAAAAACAGAGTGACTATATTGGTCTCATCAGTACCTTTGAGCCAAGGCCCAAATGCTGGTGAATTAAACCTTGTAGCAGGCTTTTGGAGTGTCTAAGCATTATCCCAGCTTTGCTGGCCGTGAATGAAGCATGGGAAGGTTAACTGGTGTGCTCAGTGCACTGGTGCACTGTGAACCACCCCAAACCTCCTCACTTCGTATTCGTTCCTCTGTCTGAGGGTGAGGATTAATGTATTTCGTACTACCAAACCCAACCTATAAGGGCTAGGTTAGTTATCAAAGAGCTGGAGAATTGGAAGAGATACAGAGATCTTACTTTCTGAGCTGTGAGTCTCCAAGATGTCAGAAAATGAAGTCCTGTGTTGCTTGGTGTTACAAAACCTAAACTTGGTAACCCAGTGCTGAGCCACACCTTAAATGACGGGTAGCAATGCTTGCTTGTTTCTCAGTTCTCGGTATAATGTTGCAGTCTTTTGTTTCCTCTTTTTCTGGTATGCACAGTTTTCTGTAAGCTGCAGAATTGCTATGGTGTTGCTGACAGTGTCATGAGATGTAGTGGACAACATATTAGAAATGGGCCAGGCACATGCTGGTGGGCTGAACTTATTACCACGATTGTAAACTGTGAGAGGATACAGCCAATTGAATGAGAGCGTCTTAAGCTTTTATAAAGGAGATTTAAATTCAGCATCTTAATGAATTTTCACAAGGAGCGAGCTCAAATGGAACACCTCAAAGCCTTCAGTTAAATCAAAATTTAAGATTCACATTTCAGTATCCCACTGGGGAAAAACAGATTCCGTGTATTTTCTGTAAAAATTAACTGCAAAACCCAGTTCTGCTTCCCTACCCCCCAGCCTTCCAGGCCTACTTTAAATCTCCAAAAGAAGCAGTGAACTATAGTCAGTCTATTGGGAAAAAACCTACAAACCTAAATCACCGAACAATTGCTAGAAAAATAAAGTTCTATCCCGGATATCTTTAAGGTGATAGTTGGGTCCAACAGTATTTGTAGCATCCGAAGTACCTGCCACAGTGTTATCCTTGACTCTGCTGCCTCACATTCCCTTCATGCATCTCTGCTTAACAAGCTGGAAACCTTTAAAGGGTGTCCAGGTTCCTCCTGGAATTTTAGCTGCTGGTAAATCAAAGTCAAATAGAGGCTTTGTGAACCTTCTATTTAAGTATCTTTTAATTTTCTAGCAGTGATGCTAGATTGTTGATAGTTATTTTTTGTTCATACAATTTTTTAAAGTAATCATTATTTAATTAGTTTCTAAGTGAGAGAGAAGTAGTTGAAATCTGCCTGTTCTGAAGAGAAGAAAGAGAATATAGTGCATCAGTGAAAACTGACAAAAATAATGTAGTTCCACTTAAGAGCCTGTTAACTCCTTGGTTAACTAGCACCGTCCCAAACAAAACGTGACCACAACCTGTGTGTTCATATTTGCCACAGCTTTGGTATCACAAATTCATGCTGAGCCTTGTTCAAAAGCCAGTGGTTAAGTTATAGGTGACTTCAAAATGCAGTTACTCCCTACATAAAAAACGTACAGTAGAAAATAGCAGCTTAACCATGTGGAGAAATAAAGCCAGAAGAGAGAATATGTTTTCAGTAGCAATTTAGTGCATGATTGATCTTACTGATAGCAGTAGTATAGTCTTCATAGCTGAGTAAGCCCACCAGCAACAACCTGCTTATAATATGTGTGTGTTGGAAAAATGCAAAGAAAATAAAGTAAGTTTTAAGTAAAATCTACATTTGTATTAGAAAATGAACATGTTAGAGTTAATTCCCTTTCCAAAACTCCTCTGTTTGTGTTTATTTTGCTATTTCCTCTGACTCTCCTGTGTTTGTCTTGTTATGTCTAGTACATTTAGGTTTTTTAAATCAGCAAAAACAGTGTTGCCAGAGGCACTTGACTTTGCCCTTGTGTGTTTCTTATTAAATTCCCTGCAGTGCTTCCTACCTTCTCACCCCTCCATCTCTCTGATAAGACAGTTGATAAAGTCATGCAGCGTGAATGTCCCGAAGGAATTGTCTACTGCCTGGGTTATACAGACAAACCATTCAGAGGGGCAGAGCATGGAGTGGCACAAAAGATTGGTCTCCCCTATGAGGACCTGGTGGCTCTGCAGCAGGGCCAGCTCTGAAGGGCGGAGTTGGTTTGA
This sequence comes from Corvus brachyrhynchos, assembly GCF_000691975.1. NCBI lineage: Eukaryota > Metazoa > Chordata > Aves > Passeriformes > Corvidae > Corvus > Corvus brachyrhynchos. The sequence goes on from NW_008246058.1 coordinate 5,926,543, forward strand.
GATTCTGCAGCTGTGCAACGTGGGCTGCATACTTGGGGCATGGTTTTGCTCTAGTCATACTTTGTGGTTGAGTTATGAGTTGGGTGTTAGTGAGCAAGAGCTTGTTCTTCCTGATGATGTGAAGGGAAGCTTGTAAGCTGAAGACTTCTACCATGTGGAAATTTGAATATGAAAGTTGTCAAAACCACCTGGCAGTGGGTGAGAAAGATTTCCCTTTTCACCCTGACCACTCTTTAGAAGTTTCGCATGTGTGTCTGAACAGCCAAGGTGATTGTAAGAGTGGTGTTCAGAAAGGCTCTGGCACAGGTGGGAAGTGTGTGTCTTTTCTTCTGCAGCTCTCCCTTCAGTGTTTCCTTTTGTAATGAAGGTGCTCAGAGTAACAGGCATACTTCAGCATTGTAAAACCAGCATCTTTATATTGGTTTATCCATTGTCCAGAGCACAGCTTTTTTTCCCCATCCAAAACAAAGCAGTGGTTCTTGCCTTCCTTTCCATCCCTTGCAAAGAGTCAATTTGAAAACTGTTCTGGTAATAGCACTGAGTCCTGCATTGAGGCAGCAGTGATCCACTGTTGTGGCCAGCAGTGGCCCTTTCCCTCAGGCTCCTTGTGTTGCTCTGGCAGTTCTGTGCTTCTTGTCTACTGACCTTCAGAAATAAGACCACTGAGCTAGATTTCAGGTCCTAGCTGTTGGCACCTGTGTTCACGAACCTTAATATGGTCTGGCAGGTTGATGTCTACAAAACCTGGCTTCCCAAGAACAGAGAATGTTCACATTATTGGATGGAAGATGTTCTTGAACATGATCCTCATTTGTAGGTCCAAAAAATTAAAATGCTGGAATGTTAATGACAATATCTTGAAACACAGACCTGCTGTTATCTAGACACAGATAGCTCTGATACAGCCTTCTGAATTTTTCCCCTTTGGTTATATCCATATATTGTTTTTCTTCTAAACTTTAGTTTTGATCTGTTTTGTGTCAGGACTGGATGGTTGTTGTTCGGTTTTTTGGGGGGTTTTTTTGAATGACTGCAGTAGTTATGCCAGGATATCTAGATTAATAATACTGCTTCAGTGTTTGTATAAGGGCCTGATATATTTCAGTCCCACTTGGGAGGATGCTGGTATCTAGCTTTTGAACGTATATTAAACCATCATTGTGGGTCAAAAATTGTTTTTGTACTCTGTTCACAAAGTGCCTTAAGATTTGCATACTCTGAACTGATAAATAAAATGAGTGATTGTGTTCTGAGTAAATTTTCAGGCTTTCTGTCTTAGTGCTTTTCCTTTGAGGAATGGATGTTGCATGTTGGATTTTGCATGCATGGTGTGTGAAGCTATTCTTGTTTCATAAGAACTCACTCCACAGCCATTTATTGTGAGGTGTTACCTTGTGGCCTGGGAACAGCAGATTGTTTCAGCTTAGTTAGCCCAGTGGCAGCAGTTCTCTAAGACTCTGTTCTCAGGTTGAAAGTCCATGGTTTGCACAATGGGCTTTAGACTGTTTTCAGTTCCTTTTGTGTTGTTTCCTCTCCTTTTTACTCATTCATGACTGCCACATCATTTTTGTGCTGGGAAGAAGAAAGGGAGTTATTTCCTTTGGGAAAGAAGCCTATAAGAAGCTTTCAGTACTTGTTTCCTGCTGCTATACTTCCATCACTAGATCAGCTTCTGTTTTGTTTATACAGTCTTTGCTTTCAGATGTGCCAAACAAGACAGTAAGCTGTACAGACTATTACAGGACATGCTTATCTATGCCTGTTCTGGTATATAAAGCAAGCTTAAAGCTGCAGCATCTGACTGAAGGCCTGGGTGAGTGGTGATTGTGTGCCACTGGCATGTCACAACAGTACAGTGCTCTGGTGAGTGCTACTTTCATCAATAATTTCTTCCAGAATCTGTTTACAAGATGTGCTGAGTGAGATCTGTGTATAAAAGTGTATAACATCTCTGAGATGTATAAAGTACCTGCTGTTAAAGAGGAGTTAGTAGTGCTCTGAATTAGTCTTCTGAAACCTTAATACCTCATCCAGGATGGGTGACCAACCTCCTGTTCTACACAGTGAAGGGAGCAGCTCCAGGGGCTCGTGTTGCCCTCCTCAGGTTGGTATCCACATGGTTTACATCCATGCCACTGCAGCCATGGACAGATGGAATAAACTGGGTTTTGAGGAAACCCATCTCTTTTTCTTGACTCAGAGAGTCTGTATAGGTGACTTACAGTGCCTGGCTTTCAGATGCCTGAAGTTAGGTGTCAGGAGACCCATCCTAAATGTCTCACTCCAGCTGTGGATCCTGAATGAAGGTCGAGAACTGTCCTTAACAATTTTCTCTCTTATTTCCATGTATAAGCTGTGGATATTGTGGCTGTATTTGTGTCTTATTTTGAGGCAATTTTAAATACCTTCCTCTTGCTTAGGCTAGTTATGTCTGCATGTGTTTAGCCTGTTCAGTGGAGCTTTTCTTAGAGAAGCACATCTAGAACGTGTGGAGCTTCTCAGAAAATGAACAGAAGGAGATTTCTGAAACGTCTGTTGTGAAGGAAAAGGAGCATTTTCTGTGAAGAATGTAGCAAGAATTAACAGACATAAAGCAAATTACCATCTGAAATGTTGAGCTTTTGGGAGGTTTCAAAAGACCAAAGGAGATCATGGAAAACACATTCTGCTAATGTAGGACACAGCTTAGTCCATGAAAGTTACTAGCTTTTGGAAACTTTCTGTAATCATGTCAAACTCCTTACTAAACCATCTGGACTTTTTTCCTTTCTTGGCTCAGTTACTATGTGTAGCCTCTTTTATTTGGCGTGAATAGTATGGAGGCTGAAACAAAAGACTCCAGAGAAGGCTAAGGAGACCTTTTCCAAAGATCAATTTTATTAAGAGGTCATGTGAGACAGAGTTTTGCCTCACTTCAGGATTTTGCAGAATCTCAAGGAGCTGATGTGGCAAGTAATGAAGGAGCAAGGAGCAGTCATGCTAAACTGGGTGTAGGTGCAAGGAGATAGATGAACTTTGCCCAGAGTCATTCAGTGAGTCAGTGTGTATGTGCCTGCCTCCTAGCAGCACAAAATAACTTAAGAAACTGGATTATCTAATCAAGATAACAAGGCATTTGAGGAAGGATCTTTCCCATCTAGATCATTTTGTTGGATCAACTAAATTGTATGACTATGTTAGCTGTAATCTGCCTTGACTGAAAGCTACAGCTTGTGGAAGAAGATGGATAAGGTGGCCTGGAGTGAGCCACGCCAATTGCAAAATTCAAATCTGGATCTTTTGCTCCCCTGAAATTACAGTAGTCTGGGCACATGTCTGATCAAGGTGTTTGGCTTATTTGGAAGTGTGTCTTTCTTTTTCCTCCTGTGTTGTTCACTTGCTTGAGATTCATCTTGCTTTGAAATAGCTGGTCTCTCTCCTGCAGTTGTCAAGTGTCAGGGTAAGAGTACTGTAGGGGAGTTGTTGTGTCTTGATCTTAGATGGATCAAAGATGTGTAAGTATGTGAGTGTATGTGGAGATTGCACATCACATGCTATGGGAAGAGGTTGCACTTAGGGATGAGACAGGCAGCAGGTATCAACATGTCCAAATATATATTGACAAATGCATTTGATGTGCCTGTCAGAATAGAGCTTTCTCCCTGAGATAGAGGCCAGCTGTCTGCTGCTGGCTAGAGAGGTGTTTTTGAGCAAATAAATTTTTGCCATCTTTCCATTTGCTAATGTGGATATGCTAAATTGGTGGAAAGACATAGGAGGGAGGTGCAGGAGCCTACCTGCCAGTTGACAGTGTTTTGCCCAGTTCCTTTTCTCTCCAAAAAGCTGCCATCAGAACTGGTTTTCTTACCGATTCTAAAAAGCTGTTAAAGTACCTGGAAAGGAAAGAGTAGTATTCCTAGACACTGAGTCAAAATATGATCTATGTAGAACATTTTTGTAGTAATAAACTTAGTGTGGTCCTAGGCACCAATGGAAAGGCAGACACACTTGCCAAGGAAGCTTTCCCTTGTTTGTCCTGTGGTTTGTGGTCTGCTAATTAGGTCAGTTGATTTACTTGAACTATACAGAGATTCGTTGAAGTGCATGCTTACAAAAGAAGGCATACCCATCTCCCTGCAAAAAGATGGCAGTTCTGAACAAAAGTATTGTTCTTTCTTGATACCTGGTTTTATTTTTACCAGGCTACGTGACGCCTGCCAGTTCTCTTTGTAGACTTTTAATAAATGCCAAAAGTCTAGTGTAGAAAACTGGAAATTAGGATATTCACAAGTCTGCAACTGTTTGTGATTGAAATGTGGGTTGTTGCTTTCAGTCAGAGAGAGACTGGATATTTAATTTATAAGGATGATTCCAATTAAAATGGTCATTGTTTTGCTTTTCCTTTCATATGGGAAAATGCAGAGCCTGTTCTGTAAAAGTTCCCTGTGGCTATTTCAGCACAAATACATAGTTTTTCCTCCTTCATAACTCTTCACCACTAATTATAAATCGCTAGATCACCTGTGTCTGACTCTATCTGCAGTTAAGAATTTATCTGCCTTATTCTGGAACTTCCTCTTTTCCCCCAAGGTTTAAACTGGCCATGGCTTTATCAGATTAGATGGAAAAAGAAAACTTAGACTCATTATGTAGGTCTGAGTTGAGGATCAGGGGCTATGATCTGACTGCATTCCCTCATTCGTTTTTTACCCCACAAATAGCGATGCATTCTTGCCAACAGGCAAATTTAATTCCTTGGCAGTCCACAAAGTTCCTTCCTCCCACTGCCGGCTGTTCAAAAAGTAACCTGCTATTAATGTTCATGCAATTCAAGATGTGGTCCTTCACTGTGTTCCTTATTTTCCAGGATCTCTAAGGACCACTATTGTCTGATTTGGGATCCATTGCTTAAAATAGCCATTCCTTCCAGAGCTGCAAAAGAGGGAAAGTGCTGTGCCCAGTGGTTGGGCTTTACAGGGTTGGGACTTTGCTGTCAGTGCAAATGTTTGAAAGTTCCTTTTGTGCATATCTTGCTGCTTAAATCCGTCTATTATTCTTAAAAACACATTAAGAATTTTTTTTATGCTAATTAAAAGCATATTACGTGGTTTTAGACTAAGACAACTGATGCATGGTTTTTTAAAATTGAGTATTTTAGAAATAATTTTCAGCTGTTTTTAAAAAGAAAATGGGTGAAAAGGAACTATTCTTTTTTGGTTTGGGTTTTTTTTTCCCCATCTCATGATTTTGCCTATAGATATTTTAGAGGCTTTTTTAAGGAAAAAATCTAGTTCTGTCTTGTTGCAAAAGATTAGTCTGTTGTAATCACTAGGCAGACAGTTGTACAGCAAGGGTGTTAAACCAGGAGATGATCGGTTTGGAGATGCTGGGAAGCAATTTTGTCTTCTACATCTTCTAGAAAGCAAACACAGTAGTAAAGGTTGTTTCATGCTTCTTAACTTGTTTTTGTAGACATTAATTTAACCATAATTCTTTATTTTCTCTTGTTACCTTGAAGTTGGATTTTAATGAACTGCTTTGATACTTTTAAAAAACCCACCAAATTTTGTAGTGTTGGCAGTAGATTGCAGGTAGACTGTTAAATAGAAATGCATAATAATTTTTTTTGCTTTTTGGCTCATTTGGTTTTCTGATTCCAGTGGTGCTAAATGCCAGAGTTTAGAATTCTTGTCACCACTTAGCCTTTGGTGAATTTGAATTTATACTTAAACTGTGCTGTCTGTATTGTTTCAAATTAATTTCTGGTACACACGTTTTTCTAGGCCATCCATTTGAGTCTCTTCAGGCTTTCTGAGGGTTCGGCCCTGAGTGAAGTGACCGTGACAAAATCCATCCTCTGGGGTTGGGGGTGGGAAGGAGTTGGACTCCTTATGCAATGAAAGGAAATTCGGTGAGAGGTTCTGATTTCTCTCCAAAGAGTTCGTTACATTTCCTAGCAAAGGCCAGATACTTATTACTAAAAACTGTTAATTGGGTTGAATATGCTTGCAAACAATCATGGGGATAGTAACAAAGAGCTGTCAGAGAGGATGGACAATGCCTTGTTCTGAGCTTCAGGATAAATGACAGTCCCGTGCTCATTATGAACTGATGGGGTGTTTCTCCACGATTAAGGCTGCAACTACTTTCCATTGTATTTTGTTTCATCAGGTTATTTGTTTTGTTGTATGAGAAAACTTGGATTCAAAGATGTCTTTTGTGAGTTAACTTTATTTTTAACAAAGCTTTTTTTGTGTGTTTCCAGTGCTAATTGGAGTCTATCAGTGGCTATATGATTTAATGGCCTTAATAGGAATCTATGAGCACAAACAAAACAGAACGCTATAAATCTCAGCATGTGCAGAGAAATGTAATTCCTTTCTGTGGAGAGGTAAAGAGCAAAATTACTGAGCTGTATTATATTGCATACCCTGCAGGTCATCTGAAGAACTGGGACTTCACAGTTACTCGCTTTTGTAGAATAATGTCACATAAACAGAGTAAAGTACAAATATCAGTGACTTCTTTGTTTCCTTTGTGTGGCCATAAGCAGTGGTGCTGTTGTTGGAGGGTTTTAGCAGTTTACTGTGCTTCCACATACCCATAGGTACACTGACAGTAATTTAGCTTAGCACATTTGGTGGCAAGCACTGTTATAAAATAAGTGAAGAAAAGTTGTTTTTCAACTATCCACCTGTCTGTGGTTCTGGTAACTAAGGTCATTTGCTGACGGTATTGTAAGGAGATGCCTTACTTTTATTGGGATAACCTCTTTTTATTTTGAGTAGTCAGCAACTGTGCAGAAATTTTTACGTGGAAATGAGGAGAACTGCTATGCGATTTCTGGGACGTGGAATATTGTTCTAGCATCTGTTTTTCGACATGCTATATTTTAGTGTATGGACTGTAAAATCAATCTTTTTCTCCTTTTGCTAGCAAGACAAGTTTTAAATTCAAAAAAGAAATACAGCAAACATTCACAGACATATGCCAGTAAAAACTGCAGTTGAAAAGGTGTGATTTCCCATCTTTTCTCTCTTGACCTTGTTACCTAGAAAATCTAGGATGTCATCTCAGCCTAATTGTGCTGCTGGAGTGTATGCATTTTACTGAGCTGAAGGATATCTTTTGATGTACGTAGAGATTTAATTATCAATATATCTCTTGACAGCATTTCAAGAATGGTAAAGAACAGAGCAAGTGGGCTATTTTTTAAACTATCATTGACATCTTCAAACTCCATAGGATGTTGACAATGCATAATGTTATGTAAAATTCCATGGTGGGATATTGAGAGCTACTGTCAAGACTCAGAATTAAAACAAAAAAAAAAATTGCAGAAGGAAGGAAGTAAGCTGTGGGTGGCAGGTTATTTCTTCTTGAAATAATGTGTCAAGAAATACGTATTTTATTGCTGCTCTTTACATCCTTCTGCTACCCTATATGCAGAACTACCTACTGTATCTTCTGTGTTACCCCTTCCCAAAGGGGAACCAATGGTGCAGAGATGAGTTGCTGAAGCTGGTAAGCTCCTAAGACATGTTAGTCCATGTGCTGTTTCCTGATCTGCACTAAGGATTTATGGAAAAGGAAGTCAGTGAGTTGCTCTAATGGGAAGCATGCAGAGTCCCTGTGTGGGGTGGATACAACCAAACCTCTAAAGAGCACAGTAGTTCTGGCTGCTGATTGGGATCAGCTCTGAAGAGCAGGAGGTTCACAGGAGGTGAGCCAGGCTTCCTTTAATGAAAAACCAAACAGCACTTCAACTAGATTGCAAGTTCTTAACTTGGGTTTGTATTTGTAGTAAGTGAAATTTTATATTAATGGCATTACAAATTTGTATTTGGAATAGTTGCGATAGTGGGGTGGCAGGGAGAGAAACAAGCTTAAAAAACAACTACGAAATAAACTAGGACATTTCTAGTTACACATGCAAAACCAGAATGTAAGATTTGAAAACAATACAATCACAGTTGCACTCACTTAAGTGCTCTTACCTTTTGATATGGTATAATGCCACATGTAGGTCCTTGAAACAAAGTGCAATAAACCTTCTGCCGTGTTTCTTTTGTTCCAGTGATGTTGTAAACCATTTAGGATTAACATTTGTAATCTGGTGCTACTTCCTGGATCGAAGTGTCACTGTGTAAAGTGTTTGTGTGTGTTTGCTGTCATTCCTCATTACTCACGTGCAAGCGACAGTCCGGCATTGTTGGCATGTGGCTTTGCCTTGCTCATGCTGCCTTGGTGTGGATAGGAAGGTCCTCTGCCTCAGTTGCAAATATTTGAGTTTCAGACCACAAAAGCATAACCCTTTTCTTTTTTTTCCCACTGAAATGCTTTGGTATGATAATGATCAAAATAAGGTGTGATTCCAAAAGAGGTATACAAACTTTCTTGATCTTGGCATAAAAATATTACTCTCTGGAAACACCTTCTATGTCAAATGATGGATATGTTCCTGTGATTTATGTAAGTGATTGTCAGGAGGTTTTGTGGCTCATCCAGTTTTTCCAAATCTTTCCCTGTCACTTATGACATACTTGATGAATTTTCATGATTAGCTAATGTGCTTTCATAATTGTCAAAACTTTGCAATGGTATTCCTTGGAAATATTGAGAAGGGGGAAGTCAGCTCTACCTCCCACTTTTTCTGCACAGCCACACTTTTTTTTCAGTTCTCTTTTATTTACGCTGTCCAGTAGCCTTTTGGAAACCTCTCAGTTAGCTTTGGTAGACTCTTCCTCAGATTCATGCTTTGTTCGTCTGTTCTTTAGCAAACAACTCTGTTATTCTTGGCTTGGGCACAGAAATACCTCAGTACAGCAGCACATTAATTGTATTTAAGAGGGTGGTTTTGCTAGTAAGACACAGTGCTGCTGAGAATGTGACACTGATATTTTCCATGTTGTATTCTATCACTTGTGTTTTCTAAAGAAATACTGATAAAACTGTGTGGGGTTTTTTTCCCT
>NW_008246058.1:5935508-5967282 GCF_000691975.1 Corvus brachyrhynchos
ACCTTTCAGATGCCCTTGGTCTCTGTTTCGAGTTGGTGTGCACCTCGTTGCCTTGCTGTCCCCATCGTTAGTTCAGACACTCCAGCAGCCTATCAAGCACATCCTTCCTGTCACCAGAGAGATGGAGTTGTTTATGGTGTCTTTTATAAATGTTTAAATCCGTGATCCTGTGATTTCTGGCTTGGTGACAGGTGTGGCCCCTAATGGCCAACCTCTGTGCTACTGGGGAAGGACCCCACCATTACAGACAGCAAGGCCAGCACCTCCCTGCTGCCCTCTCTGCCCCTGTCACTTATCTGTCTGCCATGGCTGGCAGTAATTACAGTGCAGGGAACTGGGAAGCAAGGGAAAATGCAAAGGAGGTTTATGGTCCTGCTTTGGGTCTCCTGCACTCTGGGGAAAGGCAGAGAGGACACTGCAGGGTTTGGCTGGCTGGCTCCAGGGTCAGCTCTGGCTGATGGGCTAATGTCCATGCCCATGCTTGATGGGCACGTGTGGTTTCACCCCTCTGGGCAGAGCTGGGTCCCTGCTTATGCAGGCGGTGTGATGAGTGCTCCTGGCTCAACTCTGAGTCTGTGTGCCTATTCCTTAAGCTAAACCCCCTTCGTCTTGGAGAGTGCAGGATTAGTCCCTGAAAGTCAGAGGGATCAGGTCCTTTTGTGTCCCTGGGGCTGGCCAGGGTCTCCCTGACATCCCTCCCCAACAGTGGGTGTGTGGAGTCTGTCATGTCCTTCTGCCAGGCTCAGTTGGCTGCTGTGCATGTTCCTTGTATTGGGCTGTCACCCAGAGCTCCTCAGGGCAGGTGTTCAGAGATCCCCGTCTGATGTACGACATCTTTGAGGGGAGAATATGTACACTGCACCCTGCAAGGCTCAGAGGGTGTATTTTGTCAGTTGTTTTCCCTCCTACCTTCCATTTCAAACCTTTCTGTGAACTTGAATCCTCCCATTAATTTGCCTGAAGGAAACACAAGTCCACTATTCTTGAATCTCATTATTGACTCCTTGTTGCACCAGGAGTTTATCTTCTGCAGGCAGGGGCTCTGGGTACCCGGAAGAGGATGCCATGCCACACCAGCAACACAGCATCCATCAGGTGTACTGTGGAAGCGAGGCCAAGCAGTCAGTGCTGTCATCATCACATTTGACTGGGGCCCTGCTTTGTGCCAGGGACACCAAGAAATTACCAATGGTAGGAATTGGTGCAGCGTTGCTGGTTGCTAAAGTAGTGTGATGGGGTTTCATCTTTTCTTTATTTTCCTTGGTAAAGTTTTGAAATTGAATCCTTTGTCCTTGAAAAGTCCCCACAAAAATAAAATCTCTCTGAGAAGAGAAACTGGTGGATGTGCTTTCTGAATTGCTTACATAAATAACTAGAAAACTCATTTTCTTGTCTCTTCAAAGTATCACAGCCCAGTATATCTGATGGGGTGCAGTGTTCTAGGCTTGCCCCCTGGGTGATGCAGAGGCCGGTGTGCAATTATGCCATTCTGTTTGTAGGAAAGTTGCAATGGTGAGACCTATTAAAATCTTTTGTGAATGTAAGAAAATACTTTACTGGGCTCTCTATTGCTTCTCTCTTTCCTCAATGTTTAGCCTGCTTCTCTGTCTTCTTCACCAAAACCCACTTGATTTTGTCTCTGAAATCTAGACTCATCAATTCTAATGAATCCTGTGGTGAAGTTGCTTTGTGGAAAAGGGGCATTAAAATGTTTTTAAAACTTTAAAAATGGATAGTCAGAATGCAATTTGAAAATAAGTGTTCATAGTGGAAGTTCCCCAGCTGTTACTAGGTGATTGCTCTTCAAAGGCTTTGACATTTTTATGGTTGGTTTAAGTGGGGGTGAATCTATGCTAGAGTTGGCTCCTTCTGACTGTCCAACCCATAGGACATTATAGGAAGACATAATGTAAGAACGAAGGGGAGTGGGGAGTATTTTAAAGCAAGTAGCAGTGAACAATAACTGATTTCTAAAATCCCATGAACTGAACTTTGGTTTTGATGCACTTTACTGCAGATGCCATTTTAAAAGCTGTTATTTTAGCAAAGGAAGGAGCAAGGCCCTCTCTCTAGGTCAGTTCAGGATCAGAGGTTTGAGAAGAAACTGAAATGAAAAAAAAGAAAATTAATGTTGAAGAGATTTTCTGATTTTTTAATTTAAAACACTAATAAAGTGTTCTGATGGCTCTGTAGCAGTCAGTAGATACCCAGTGACATGTACACCCACCCCTGCCCATGAGTCCCCTGCCAAGGCCAGGGAGCAAGGACAGGCTGCCCGACACAGGAATCTGACACAGGAATCCGTCACCTTGGCATTTGGGCAGATCACTTGCTACAGTGAGACTTCAGAGGGAGCTTTCTGGTTGCCTCTGCATTCCTGGATAATTCCTGAAAAGGCTACCCCAGCAATTGATCACAGAGCTGCTATAAAGCAGATTCCTGGATGACACCACAGTGTCGGGTTCCAGTCTGTTTCCTGTTTCTGCCCCTGCATGAAGGTGTCCAGGGCTGTGCCTGTGCTGACAAGCTGAGCTCCATCTGCAGCCGGTCTCTCCTGGCCAGGGGAGTGGGTGACCATGCCTGTCGTGTGGTTTGTAGCTAACACAGAGCTGACAGCAATATTGATGAGCGGTGGTTGTGTTGTGCTGGAATAGCTGAGACTGGTAATATTTATGGCTGCATTAAACCCACAGCCCTGAATGCTCTCCATCCTGCATTTCCACCTGCTTTAGATGTGTTTCCAACAGTGGATTTCCAGTGTGTTAGTGTGTGTGTGTGTACATGTGCACAGATTAATCTCCAAAGTGGTCATTTCCAGTGGAGTCGTAATCTCCAGTTTCCTTTGTAAGGAGCTGTCTGTCTGGAGAGTAGATTTGAGCCATTATTCCAGCAGGTCACATGCAGGGCAGTCAGCCAGCGTGGATTTTCCTAGTCCTGCTATGCAGGAGACCTAAATCTTTTTACCTGACTGGGTTTTCCTTCTCAGCAGTGACATATCTGTGATCCTTCCCTGCTCAAGCCCAGATTTCTTTCTTGAACAGACATTACCCAGTTTGTCTGTGTATCTTATGCTTTCTTCTGCCAATACCTTTCTGTGGCTTGGACCTTACAGCTCTTCAAGGACTGAGCTGAGATCAGCAGTTCTGCCTTTATTTATTGTCCTCCCTCCAGCAAAGCAGCATGGATGGTGTTTAATCTACAGTGGTTCCTCCACTTGGCTACCCCTGTTCTTCTCCCATTCCTTACTGAGTCTGATCTTGTATTACATGAATAGCAGCATATATTAAAATATCTAAGTGCTTTATGCTGGCAAACACTGTGTTACGGACTGTGACCGCACAGGAAGTTGGAAGTTTCCCTGGATGTTTTTAATGGTGAAGTTGCCCTGGAGCATGGTTTTTGCAGTTGCGACCATTACAGCAGCTGACAGAGCTCTCATGCAGCATTTCATGAAGATGATAATATTACAAAGAGTAGGGCTGTTGCAGAATATTCTTTTTGTCAATTGCATGATATGAAGTGAGATTAAAGCTAAGTGAAATCTCTGGCCAGTACAAGAAGAATGTTGCTCACAAAAAAGCCAGTGACCAGCTTTTAAAAGACCAGGCTTCATTGCTGGAAAATCCAGATAAGCAAAGCCAGTTAGTTCTTATGAAAGAAGGCAATTAGATTTTTGCAATATAGATGAAATCAATTTGATTTTTCTAAGGCTTAAAAATTCAGCTTCCTAAATGATATTAATCAACACAGCATAGGAGAAACAGTCGATTTTTGCAGTAACTAGAGCAGCTGTGCCCTGGGCTATGGCCCCAGCCTCTCCAGTTAAGGGATGTTGTACAAGATATGATATGAGGAAAGCTAAGAGCAGTGCTGTGCTCTTCTGGGTGGGAGCGTTTTGTTCTTTGTTGGGAGCTGAGATTGAAAGGGTGAGGTGCCTTCTTCTGAGAATACTTGTAAATAGTATCAGAGTTTTATTGATAATTATAGTTCCTCTCCCTTCACCTTCTGTTATCTCTTGAGTTATTTACCTGTGTGAAGGTGCAGAGGGCTGATGTGAAAGCTGTGATGCACGCAACTCAGTGTCCATATTTTGGACAGTTGTTGGCTTCAGAAAGGAGTATTTTTCTCTCATTTTTATTGTTCAGCTGTCTTGAAGGAATTTTTTGTACTTTTCTTCTACTAAAGCTTTTTTTTTTCCTGGGTATGTTGGTACTGTCTCTTACCTTCAGAAGTTTTGAATTCTGTCCTACCATGTGGTTTTCAACATCTCTGTATTTCGACTCTCACTTGCAAACTCCTGGCAAACCAGATGGTGTCACCTGGATTTGGCCTGGGGACCCTTGCATATGAAAGGATCCTTGCTGGGTCCCTTGCTGGGTGGCTTCAGTGTGCATTACGACTTCTCCAAGTGGAGCAACCAGGAAAGGGGAAGCAAAAATCAGCATCCTTGTGAAGTCAAAGCATATACATTAAAATACGAATGGTTTCATCCAGGTGTGAAAAGGCCTTTAGAAGTACTGGCATGAAAGGAAGTGGTGGGATTTGGTTTCAGGTAGCACTGTCAGCTTGTGCCTTCTTGAAAGCTCTCTTAGATCTTGTTTTGCATGAAGACAGTTGAAATGTTGACAGCTGTTAACATGTGTAAGTTTACTAAATGTCTATTTACATCACCAAGGTAGACATATGATCTGAAGAACATGCACTAGAGAAAAATCTTCATAATGGTAAAAGAGATCTTGGGTCTCTCTGCTGGTGGTTATTCAGTGGTTCAGTTCATAGTTACCAGGTGCCAAAATGCTGAATTTCAGGCTGGGGGCCACAGTGATGGGCTGGTCCCCTGGGTGATGAAGGTGCTCTGTGCTGCTGCATCGACTGAAGAAGGCTTGAGCTGGCTGTGGGATCTCAGACCCATCAGCAGGGTCACTGAGGGTGGTACAGCAGAGCTGGATGATTCGGGCAGTTGGAGTGTCCATCCTAGCACAAGTTAATGACCATCTGCTGCAAGAAAGGTGCAAGAGGAGGTATCCAGAGTGACAGTTCACATTCAAGAAGTTCAAAGCAATTAAGCACATTCTGTTTAATAAAAGTTTGCTTTTGCACAGTGAATGATTTACGGCAGGGTTTTAAAATGTATTGCTTTGGCTGTGCCTACACACTTTGAACACTAAATAAAAATCAGAAAACTTTGAAACAAACTCGTAAATATTCAGAATATTTTGCTTTCTGGAGGATGTGTAATGTAGTTATCACCAGTCATTTACAGGAAGATATTTACACAATGTAGACATTGTTACTTAAACCCCTAGTATACAATTATTCCATTAGTTACCAAATCCTGAAATAACCTCAAGCTCCTGAGATCTGAGGTAGTTAATGCCAGAGGGAATATGTTGTGTTTAAAGCAAAGCAAGTTATTTTAAACAAGGATTAGTTACTTGTCTTTTGTCTAATGCTTTGCAGGTGTATATTTGAAAAGAAGATTCAGATTTTCTGTCTACTCAGATAACAGCGAACTTTTCTTACTGGATTTTGGACCCATAGTGTTTCCTTACGAAACGCCGATAAGGAAAAGCTTTCCCCTCCCCCCAATTCGTTTGAAGTCCTCAGTCCATTTGTCACAGAGAGATATGTCACCCTAAAACAAATCTGGTATGCAGAGGAGCACTCAGCCACTGCTCTCTGGAGTAGAAAACCAGCAGTGGTCACCTTACTGGTGATAGCAAGTCATCACGACTGTCCACGCAGACCAGATTTATGTATATAAAACAGATGACTGGGTTGGAGGATGTGTGCCCTGCAAAGCTGGGTTCTGGGATGCAGAGGTAATTTTATTTTTGTTTTGAACAGATGGGGAAGATGGACAAAGTTATTGGTATAGGGGGAGTGGGTGGATACTCTGTTACTGTAACTGCCAGTGGGTGTTTATTCTCAACCTTCAGAAGTATTTCCCAGGTGTTTTGTGTGGAGCAGGGGTCCATAGCTGGGGAGCCTGGGCAGGTTTTTCTGTTCTTAACATCAGTACCCCTGCACTATTAGACAGTGTGGCATCCATGCGGGTCCCCCTGTGGTTTTAATAATCAAGCATTTAGGTGCTTAAGTCCTCATTCGTGGCCCTGGGAGAGTTTGGGCACACAGTTGCTGACCTGCTCTGGCCCTGGGATGGTTGTGTGGCCCCCAAATGATTTTTGAAGCCGTTTGACTGTGTCTGTACATGCTGCAGAATTGGGCCTTCCAGACTTGCCTCCTTCGCTTTGACTATGCAGGGACATGTGATTGGGTCAGAAAACAGGCTGGAAATAGTAGCCAGGTAATTTCCTTAGCTCCCCTTTGACTTGATTCCTCTGTTTCTGTGCTGGTCCTTTTTGAAATTTTTTAAGCCATGCAACAGCAGTGAGGGTATTAAGTATGTTACAGGGGTTGATCAAAAGCTTGTGGCTGAGCTAATTTCAGGCTTGTATTTAATGATACGCTCTCTATATTGGGTAATGACAAGATGGTATCCTTCATGGGAGTTCTTCCATTGTTTTGTCCTCTAGCCCAAATTAATTATTGATGTGAAACGAGGGGCAAGAGTAAGACAGGGCTTATTTCATGCAAGAGTCATCATCTTAAATATTCTCATTGTAGACCGTAATTTTCTTTTACCTTGAGCACTGTCTAAGTAAGTTTACATCAAACATTGATCCTATTTTGTTGAAATATTTGCATGGTCCGTGCTTTTGATTTGTTAAATAGCACAATTTGTAGGCACACCCATTCAGGAAAACTGTGCCAGCCAGCCATAATTTTACTTGATAATAAGTTATACATGATGGCTTTGAAAACAGTCAGCGTGTAGGACTGTGTTCTCTCTGTTTCTTTTGAGTCTCTTCCAGAACTACAGTTTAAGTGTACTTCTGGTTCTGCCTGAAATTTTGACTCTGTGACATTTGTGTTCAAAAGACTTCTGGTGAGGAAAGGGTCCATGTGCTACCAGACAACCTGAAATTAAGGAGTTAATAGTAAAGCTCTGTTTCCCTGTAAACTTAAATATCTTTGGGTAGTTGGATACATTTTTCTTAATCAGTTCTGACAAGAGATTCAAAACTTCCCAGTAGCCTAGAAGTTAGCTTCAGTAATTAAAATTTCTGTGTTAATAACTAAACTGATTTTTTTTTTTTTTTACTTTTAAGGGAAAACAATCTGATAAGCAGAATATAAGCAAGTGCCCAGGTGAAAGCTATCTTCTTGTGTTCTTACATTCATGTTGGGAATTGAGAACAAAATCCAAATGCCTCCAATGTCAGGTATTAGAACATGTATGTGCAAGATACTGTTCAAGGAGACAAATCAAATCAAAACTGGAAACTGTTGCATTTCCAATTAATTTTTCCTTTGATTCCTTGCTATAGACTGAGACATCACTGAATTAAGATTTTGGAGTAAATATTTCTTTGGCAAGTTTAGCAAAATTAATTTTAAGCTTACAGTAGACACGTTCTTATTATACAAATTTCCCTTTATTCTTAATTCTTTCTGTGGTCTGGTGCCTGTCTTTTGAGCAGAGGGATTTTTGTTTTGGGGTTATTTTTGTTTGTGGGTAGTGCAGCTACTGCAGCTGTGTAATACTCAATTTTGCACAGAGCCAGAATCTGTCATTGGTTAGGAGATGCTTCACACTTGGTGGTGATGATTTCCTTTCTACAAGCACAAACTCCTAAGTGCACAATTGCCGCATTTTCTGTGCAATTGGAAACCTTTTCTAGACTAAAGTACTTGTGGGCAGAGGTTGTGTTTTATCCTGGGCACGTCTGGTGCTGTGGACTTGTGAAACACACACATTTCCTTTAGGTATAGAGGACTAAACCATGACAGAAGCACAGTCCTATAGGAATTAACAAGTCTTTTCTCAAAGTGCTTCTTGTTTTAGTCTTGAAATTTAAAGCCTTTTTTGGTGAGAGGAATTTTTCCTGCCTTCTCCACATTGCTCTGGTCACTGCCCTTTGTTTTTTATTTGCTTACCTTAGTAACTGTAATTACAATATACTGTCCTGTCCTTAATGCAGTTTTTCCTTCTTTCTGTGAGATATTTCTGCCTCTTGTAATGAAACACATGATGGCTTGATTTTTTTTTTTTTTAAGATGAGATAGAAATTCTGATTTCAAGGCTCAGAGTATCTGCCTGTGTGAGGGATTTGGCACTGTATTGCCTGATTTCCAGGGCCCAGCATTTTCTGTGTGAATAATTAAGTACTTCAGCAGTTTCTGCTTTTGGGATTCCTGGCTACCTGTACTGCTTTGTTTGTTGTGTTGCAATACTCAGCACATAGTCATAATCCCTGGTTTGAGAGGTAGTAATTATTGAGCAGATGCAGTATACAATGATAGTGAGGCTTTTAAGCGGCTTACTGATAGAGCAGTTTAAAGAATGTTTACCAGCTATAGTAACATTACTTCTGGTTGCCTGTCTTAATTCATTTCAGATTAATCTGTCTTATAGTCAGAAGGAAAATGAAGTGAGTCAGTAACTTAAAGAGTTATGTAAAATCTGTACAGTGCTAAATAATTGTGCAGTTTTATGTATGCTGCCGAAATTGGAATGTCAATTTGACACAAATACACCAAAACAGAATGCTAGATGATCTTATCTCTTCCTCAAATAAAAGCCTTGAAACCTCTCTTTATGTACTGCTTGGGAGTTTACCAATCTTCTTGTCTTCTTTCACAGGATGTCTTGGGCATATTTGCTTTTCCGTATGGCAGTTAACCAAATCTGTCCATGTTCGTGTGTGGGAGCGCGGGGATGTGTTTCAGAGAATGATGGTCAGAGGTGTATGTGAATATGCACACTAAACAGTATGTCCCATTCCCAGTCACTCCTGTTGAGCAAATAACCAGCTGAATTAGATAAGGATATGACAAACCAGAAACATCTAATTGTATCAAGAGCAAACAGACTAAAAGTGACTAAATATTTTGGCAGAGAGCCCTCCTGAGGAAACTAAAGATTAAGTGTTTCTGTTACATTATGTGGGAAGGAAGAGAGGGTCTGAATTCTCCCTTCCTCCAAAACTCTTAAGCCCAAAATATGATTCCCTTTGGCTGTTTAGAGCTGTTGAAAAATTGGTAAAAGGCAAGCTTGGGGCATGCCAGTGCCAGCTATTAAAATTCATCATCTGGAACCCATGTCTAAATCCTTTTACTTATTGAACTTTCTGTAGTTTGTGACTCTTAGTTTTTCCTGTTTATTTTAGAAAAGGGCCAGTGGGAAAAGTCTGGGCTCCCCGCCCTGAACAAAATAAATTGTGATTTCATCATGTTTTGGCCTTATCTCCTGTTGTTCTTTATTTCATTGCAGGCATTCAAATCTGCCCTGATTGTTGGTTCTGCTCTTTCACTGCATCCAACTCGAGCTTTGCAAACGTGGCTTAGGGCTTATTCCAATGCATATTGTCAGCTGCTCTGTATCAAGGTTCATCCTATTTCCTTAGTTTCTTAGTTCCTATTAAACTTCAAGCTCTGAAGGTTACTTAGACAAGAATCTCCTTTTTTTGCATTTGATTTTTTTTTTTCTCCCTTCATGGTCAGTGTAGGATGTTAGGAACAGTAAATACAAGCTGAATTCAAATTGGTAATCTTGCATCCATTACAAACATTTTGTGTCCATCACCTTACTGCTCATTATGGACAAAGGTTTATACCTGACTGTTGAATGCAAGACAAGTTACTTGATGAATTTGTTTAGGTTTTGGTGTGCACAGTATGGTGTTGCACATAATTATGCCCTCTTTTTTTATAACACTGGTTTCTTTGATTCTTTTTTGGGAGAGCGTCCATTTCAAGTCTATGTATCTATTGGTTTTCTTCACTGCCATTTAGATTAAGCTAAAAGGCAAGCTTCAGTGCAGTGTATATAACCTGATGTGTTTTGTAGTATCATCAACAAAGACTGCATGACCACTTTTTCATTTATCTATTTATCAGTGACAGTTCATGAGAAAAATTCCTTTACCTCAAAGGTCAAATGTGTGACTTCATTCTGTGTGCCTTGGGACAACTTTTCTTGTGTGGTAACTGGATACACAGACACTATTTAAGTCTTGAGAGCTGAATCATTTTGGTAAATGAAGCTTATAATTGTTTACTCCATTTTCTTGTGCGTAGCTTACTGCCTTGACCTGAGTTTGCAAATGAGATGAATGGCACAAAATGTGTTGTATCTCAGTCCTGCCTCCACCGAGCCGGGGCCCTGAGTGTGGCAGTGTAGCAAACAGATGTGGAAGGCCCAGCTGTCAGGTTTAGGGGTGCTCTGAGAGTATGGAGAGTTGGAGTGGGGAGAGGAAGGAGCTGTCTGATTTTAGTATCTGTCTTGGGATAGAAGAGGTGAGAGAGCATGAGGAGGAAGCCTGCTCCTTTGGGAATCCTGGCTCATTGCAAATGGCAGTTTCAGCATGAACCTGGCTCTGCCCCCTCCCTTGGTTTCTGACAAAACTTGTTAAGTGCACACAGCTCCTTCTTATGTGCCCTTGACCTCTGCAGAGGTCTTTGCAGAATGAAAAGAAATAACCATCATGCTGATTTTTTCCAAAGCTGGATGTTTGCTTGCTTGCTTGAAACATGTGCCACCTGGAAAAGAGGAGATAGTTTTTTCTCTCGTGTGCTTGTGAACACAAATAATATGTATTATGATAATAATACATCACCCAGAAAGCAACACTTCAGTGCTTCTCTGTATATGCTAGCATGTGAATTAAAGTGAAGCAACAAAGATTGGGGGGAGCATCCTGTGGGAGGAAAATACAGTGCTTTCTGCTTTTTCACAGGAGAACTGAGATTTACATTTGAAAATGTTTGGTTCATGAGCTTTTTTGTCTTCTTTTTGCCATTGAAAAAGTAAGTGAAATAGGATAGGTTGGCTGTGGAAAAGGAGAGCTACAGAAACAGAGCACAGCCAGCATTTGTTTCTGGCTTGTTAAAACAGACCATGCAGATGTCTAGCAAGAATGCCAAGACTCACTCTGAGCAAAGTTTAAGCTTTGCAAGCTTTCTTACAAACCTTAACAGTGATTAGGCACCTTAAGAGGAAAAATTCACTTTAATGAAGTGCTGGTACTGTTTCCTGTATGACTTTGTAACTTCTGTAAAAGGCTTTTCAGTCTGAAGGCTTGACCTGTCCTGAACCTGTGGAGCTTGGAAGATCTAATGAGAATGGATGCACATGGGATGTTCGAAGGTGGGAGTGATCAGACAAGCATGGATATGGAGTATGCGTGTGAGATTGGAGCTGCTCAAAAATACAGTTTTTTGTTTTTATTGGGGATTAGGTCATGAAACCACCATTAGTGCTAATAGGAATTTGTGTGTCTTAATCTTCGTAAACAGCATTAACATGCACCCTGCAATACTTAATGTGTTAATGTATATGAAAACTGGCTTTCAGCTAGCATATTTGAATGAGGCAAGATGGGGTTTTGGAGGTCATTATTACCACACATTAAAGTAAAATTTATGTTGCACAACTCAAAACTCTCAAACAGATGGAGTTGGAATTGCTCCCAGCATCTGGCTAGAACGCCAGGGCTTCCTCAGGAAGGGGGAGAAGCAATGTAAGAATTCAAACCATCCCTCCACTCCTTTTAAGTAAACCCTAACCATGCAAAGTGAGGAAGCTGTGGCACAAAAAGCTTTTTTTGCTATCCAGCACATCCTATTTTGTCTTTCCTTGGGGGTTTAAAATGAACAGGATGATCTCCAGGCCATTGCTGCCAGTGTATGGGTTTACAGGAAAGCCAGTGTGTGGTCTGCCCTTGTGGGAGGGGGAGACAGACCCTCCAGCCTTGCACTTGCTGTCTGCTGGCATCTCCTGCCTGTCAGAGGAGCAGTGCTGAAGTGTACAAAATGCAAAGCTTGAAGTCTTTATTATATAGCAGAAAAGCAGCATCTTGGGCCAAGTTAAAGGTGGAGAGGCATGAGACTCTCCTCAGTTGCAGCTGCCACCAAAGGAGGATGGGTTTGAGGCAAGGCACTTGCACAGGTGTTCTCCAGGCTTTTTT
Organism: Corvus brachyrhynchos; assembly: GCF_000691975.1. NCBI lineage: Eukaryota > Metazoa > Chordata > Aves > Passeriformes > Corvidae > Corvus > Corvus brachyrhynchos. The sequence continues at coordinate 5,947,541 of NW_008246058.1, forward strand.
CCCTGACTTGAAAGAGGTGCTGAGCACTATGGGATGTGTAAGGTGCCACTAACCCAGGGAGCTGGGAGTTTCTGCCATGCTTGATACTGAAGGAATCTGGCTGATTTTTCTTCCAACAAAGGATAGCAACTCACCTTTCTATGCAAACTCTTGCTTTTGTACTGTCTCCCTTTCCATATATAGTTTTCATTTGATAACTGTATGTGTGAAAATAAAAACACTGGGAAAATTAGGCCTGTGCCAGTTTTTAGTTTAGAGGTGAGATTACCTTAGCCTTTGCCACATATCATTTAAAATCTTGCTCTTTATATCTTGATTTACATTTTAACGCTTTTATATTCCCCTGCTTGTTGACAGGATCCTCTCAAGGAAGGGCCACAAACATTACCTACTAAACCAGGAATTTTTGTAGTCTGTAAACTACACCATAAATTCTAACCTGACCATTTAGATAGAAAAAAAGCCCACTACCCATAATTAGCAGTGTGTTGGAAGCCTGCAGTGCTTGCATATTTTTTAAAGAATTTAAGAGAAATGAATTTCATATGTGAGGCTTTCTTTGTAAGCAAAGGGTAAACCAAAAGGAATTTCCTGGGATTGTTGCATGCATTAGATCTGAAGAGCTTTTGGGTGGTGGTGTGTTTAAATATTGTGAAAAGTGAACCTTAAGCACAGAAATTGAGGTCATTAGGATTTCTTTGTACTGAGAAATGCTTGCATATGGACCAAAGCAAGGAGTTTATCTGGCTACCTGCCATTGCCTCCTACATCACTCTTCGTAGAAAGCATTTTCTTCCAAACATAGCAGAATGGGAACTCGTAGCTTAAAAGAGCCTTGTGGTTTAGATGCCTTTACAGTCACTATGCAGGCAGGGGAAAAAAATGTTTGACCAAGATCCTGTTACGTAATTCGGGGCTCCTACATGTAGAAAATGTGAAACTGAGTTTAAAAAAATCATCTCCCAAAGGCTGTGTTGTAGTTCAGTCGGAAATGGTACTCTATTCACAGGAGTGAAGGCTAGGGAAGAAACTTCTGGGTTAACCCAGATTTAAATTGTGATTTTTAGCTTTTGATAAAGTAATTCTCTCAGACAAGTAGAAGAAGAGCCTGAACTAAGGCTATACTGCTCTTTATAACAAGATGCTGAACTTACTCTAACAACACAAATGGCTCATTTTGTTGCTCTTCCCACTTGTACAATTTTAATGGCATGAGAGGAACTGTATTAGTAGCCTTGGACTTTTGTTAATTCCGATCTTTGGTCCACTATAAAATATATTTCCATGGGTTATAATTAGTGGAAGCCCCCCCAGTAATTAAATGACATCTGCTTTTCATCAGAATCATGGCTTACTTAACCCCAGAGCCATCGTCTTTTGCCGGCTTTCCACAGCCTCCCAGGATGCTCGGACATGACTGTTTGAATTGCTTGCTGCAGCCTGTCATTGCCCAGGAAGATTAACGGAAATAGAGAGTCCTGGGTTGTCCGGTTTGGCAGTCAAGATGGGGAAAGTGCCATCTGCATAGCAGCTGCTGTTCCTCTGGCCTCGATTAATTTCTCTCATGTTGCATAATAGCCAACATTTTTTTCCTTTGTGCGGTGTTTGACCTTTGGGACCATCATTTTCCCCTGGCATGTGTGGGTGGGTTATTTTCCCTTATCTCTTCTATGACAAGCCTCATTTCAGACCGTGCTTTTAGGTCCTTGTGTAACATTCTGCCACCTTGATCTGGTTTTGCTCTGCTGGGTGAGTGTGGGCTCTTGGGGAAAGAAGGCTCATGCAGCTCCTGCCGGTGTGTGTGTTCAGTCCCTAATGTCCTGCTCCCCTTTTCTCACCTCCATCCCCAGGAGCTTGTTAGACCTCAACCCTCTGATGGATTAAGAGAGGTCTGCCTGAGGCTACTTTTGAGACACTCACTAGGGAGGGAAGTAGAAAGCTTCTGTTGTTGAATTTATCTTGGAAGTCCAAGTGGTGGGTCTTGTTGCTTTCAGGTGATCTCACAAGTTATTTCATTGAAACTCCTACAGATTTTATGTAGCCCCAGTGGTTTTGCTCTTATCTGCTTTGTTCTCTAATCAAACAGAAAACCCCAAATCAGCTCATTTGGACACAATTACAGTGCAACATCTGTTTGAAAAGCAAACAATATTTGTGAGTAGTTATGGTTATGAAATGGTTGCTCCGAAACAAAAACCAAACACAAAATGAAACAAAACAAAACTTCTACAGTTTTGCTCCATGAATTTACTGCATTTGGGGAAGAGGAGAAGGGAGTAAATACATAAGAAAGGAATGCAGCTTGAAAGTAACCCATTTCTTTCGTTAAGTTTTTCTCATTATTGTTGTCTACTTAGAAATAGCTTTGAGGATTACATTCATGTGGTCTACACTAGGTTCATTCATTCAAACTATTTCTGACCAGGTATTTATTTTCCCTGGAAATGAAATTTATCTTGCTGCTTTGTTGCAGCATGTGGCCATTTCACAAAGGGAATATTTGATTGGAAATAAATTAAGACTGGTTTTGGTTTGACTTTCTTTTCTCCAGATGTGAATGCCAGTCTGTGTCACCCCCACTCTTTTGGCTTTTTCTTTCTGTGATGGGAAATTACTTGAATGACTCAAATTTTTATTGTACTATGACAGAGCATCATGCATGGAACACTAGAAGCAAAGGGAGATAAAAGGTTGAGTTTTTGGACTCTTCTATATTTACTGAAGCATTCTTACCATTTTTACTAGAGTCAAAAACCTGTTCCAGCTCCAGAGCCCTCTGTCAGTCCTGATCTGTTGCATGAAAAGAGTATATAGATAGATTTTACTTATGTTTCCTAGGGGGGGTTTGCATTCATAGGTTATAGGTATTTGTAGCTGGCTTTGAGATGTAAAAACCCCACATTTTTACTTTGGATCAGAAGAAAGGTATACATCCCGTCATATTAAATGCACTAGGGAAATTACATTAAAGTAACATTTCCACACAGAAAAAAATAATCCATCAGGTTGTAGATGGATTCTTCAAATGTGCTGAATACTTTCAGATGCTGCTGCCGCTGACTTCAGTAGCGTACCAGTGCTGTATAGGTTTGGCAATTAATCCCCTTTGTCCTTTACCTGTAGCGCTGGCTTTAGAGCTTCTTGGCTTGTTTGTATAATTTTGGCAAATTGCCCTGTTCTCCTGCAAGGCACACATGGAGGGCAAAGGCAGGTGGCCCCGTGTTTGGGAGAGCTTGGGCAGATGAAGCTCCTTTGAGCAGCTGCTTTGGGGGTGCTCCTGCTGTGTGAGCAGCACCAGGGTGTCCATCCAGGGAGTCTGTGGCAGGAGTGGGGCTTTAAAGGGCCAGGAAATCCTCCTGGAGGAGGGATGGGAAACGCTCAGTGAAGACTCTCTGTGATTTGATGTGAAATGCCCATGTGATGCATCTCGTTAGAGCAGGCTGACAGAAAACCTGTTTTGTTAAGCCCTGGAATAAAGCACACAGCAATGGTTTGCCTGCTTTGTCTTTCCCCAGAGATTTTTGGAGAGGGTTATGCTGTTCCAGCCACCAAATGCAAGAGCCTTATAGCTTTCTCCCCCAAGAGAGGTGGAAGAGGAGGTCAGGATGCTTTCATCATTAGACAGGCTATTCCTTTTGGCATGAAAAAACGTGATTTGGAAAGATTATTTTGTGCTCTGTGTGCTGCTGGACAAATGCAGGACAAAAATTGGGGCCAAACCTCTCTTAGTCCTCAGTCCCAGCTGGTGGTGATCCCTATTGGGCCGCCTGGCCCCTAGAGGCACAAGTGGATGGGCCACGGGGATTTCCTGTGGCCCCTCTGGCAGCTTTAGGGTGGGATGCCCTGGCATCTTCACACCCATTGCCTGCCTCTACCTCCAGCTGCTGCCTGACACCAGGTAGAAATTACTGGAAGAAGCAGACAAGGCTCCTAGGATGCCAGCTGCAGTGTAGCCGGAGAAAAAATGCTATGTCCAGAGTGTCTTTTTCATCCCCCAGCTGATAGCAAAGCAGTGGGGAGTGGTAGGATTAAACCCCAGTGAAAACTGAAAGTCCTCCCATCTGCAGCATTCATTTTAATTTTGGTATTTTAAATCAGACTTTCGTTCAGTGCTTTTGAGTCTAGACCTTTTGATAGGAAAGCAAGGGAATAAAAATATCTTTGTGTGCAGGTTGTGTTTGCAGAATGAAACACTTCCTCCCCCACTTTCTCTTAAACCTAACAGATCCCTCCCACAAGAAAACTAGTGAATCTCAGAGCTGATCCCAACCCTGTGAAAAGTGTCAGACCAAAATAAAGAGTCCCAAAGCAAGTGATAGTATGAAAAAGGGAGGGAGCAAGAAAACCCTTGACTTCCATATGAAACTCAGCTTTTGGAGGGCAGTAGATGCCAGCTTTCACTGCAGACCCAGTTTCTTGTCCCTGCTCTGGAGATCATCACCTCCTCTTTCCATTTGATCAGCAAGGAAAATTGAGACAATTTCTCAAAGTGAATATAAAATATAATGCAATTGCTACTGCATTACTTTTTCACAAGGTTTTGTATTTGGAGGTCAAGGAAGGATCAGATCAAAGGAGAGAGGGATAAATGAATGATGCCAACAGGAATGAATCAGAAATTAAGTGTTATTGCTGGGAGTTTGGGCTTTCCACATTAGCAACCAATGCCTCTGTTCTGCTGGGAGAACAAGTCAGTTTTGGACCTATCTCTGATGCTGGTTAGTCATGTTTTCCAGCAGAAGAGGAGAATTTTACCAGTCTGCTCCCCATGACAGTATGCAACTGTGTGGACAGTTTTCCATCCTGGAAAACTTGAAATCAGAGTGGAGAGTGTGTGTATGGAGGGAGGAGTGGGGGAAGGTGGATGAGAGAACTGCCTGCTCCATTGGCACATAGGAAGATGATGCTTCCTTCTGACAACAGAGCTAGAAGGAAATAGCATGTTTACAAAGTGCCACACAAATATGAAACAAGTATTGTGGATTTGATATAATGTGGATCAGAAGGCTTAAATATGTTTTAGATGGGAAAATTTTTGAACTTAATTATTTCTATTGGGCAGCTGTCAAAAAAACCCAACCCCAACCCTTCGTGAATTTTCAAAGAATAATTCAGCTTTCAGAGTATTTCCATGGATGGAGGAAAACTTGATTTGCAAGATGAAGAGATCTTCCTTGCCATGCTGCTGGCACAGGCTTGCACTTAGTGTAGGTGCTTCTATTTATTTTTTTTTTTTTATGTATCTTCTGTCACATAGCATATTTCTAGACAACCTCTCTCTCTCTGGGCTCTGCACAAAAACATTTAATTGAAAATGAATGTAGAAACATCTGATGTTCAGTGGTGTTCAAATTTTGGATTCAGCTTGTCTGCTGAGCTCTGCGTTACACCAGTGGAAAAATGCTGGCTGCGTTTCATCACATCTGACTGTTGACTAAGTTAGATGCATTTTAGCCGTTGCCAGATGTACAAGATACAGTAAAATGAGCATTTCCTGTAGCAAATTAAGACTTTTTGGCTTTGTGACGATATCGGCAGAAGCTGCTTGTTTGCACTGGGGATTTGGCCAGATTGTGCTGGTCAATACACACAATAAACTGAGTTAGCAGAGGAGATCTGATCTAGCTGAATTCATCTTACTCTTCTAATTAGTTAAGTTTGGGGGTTGCAGCCTTCTATTGTCATTGCTGACTGTGATACCGGTTCTAGATACACCCACCATTAAGCAAAGCCAAATGCCTTGTGGCATTTCTTAGCCAGACTGAACCAGTGAAGACAAGCTTCTCTGGAAGGGGGTATCTTGGATGAACTAACTGAATGAGTGTGTTTGTCATGCCAAGCCCTGATCTGTCATGAACTGAGACGCTGTGGAGTCAGGAACACAATGCGTGATGCACCACATCATATGACTCACCACATCAAGGCCAGGTTGGATGGGGCACTGAGCAACCTGGTTTTAGGGGAAGATGTCCCTGCACACGACAGGGATGTTGGAACCAGATGATCTTTAAGGTCCCTTCCAGCCCAAACCGTTCAATGATTCAGTGATTCAGTGACTTTGGCAAACAGATAGCTCATCATGCAAAGGCTTGCTAGTATGCAGATAAACTGCCCACAAGTACTGGCAGGCAGGAGATCCGTGACTGTCTCTTGCCCCTGAACTGCTTGAGGCTGAAGTGCTTATTGGATTGTATTTTAGGGTCATCTATAATTCTTCATAGTGCTCATTGATTCCCCGGAGTGGGAACTGTGCACGTATCTGGACTATAGAGTGTGGTCCTGCAGCTGCTGCTGTTGTCCATTAGCAGACTTGGAGTCTCACAGGGAGCTGGGGTTTGCCTTTCTGCAATTTTGTCCCTGCAATTACTTACTGAAGAGATGCTGCCTGCCCTAAGCAGCAGATGAGTGGCTGTGGTGGACACAAGAAGTAAACGAGGAAAATTGCCATGTTAACATGAGGTGGATAGCGTAAGCAAGATCACAGGGAGAGCAGAAGAGCTGGGTTAAGGCAATTCTGTCTCTTGTCCTCTAGCTGATGTGGAATTTACTGCTTGAAAAGCATTTAAGTGCTGTTAGGGCAGGCAAACTGGAGGGGGGGGAGAAAGCTGTTTGTGTAAGAGCCCTGGTTATGGTTGAGTATCTGTATCAGAGACTGCAGAAACCAGAGAAGAGCAATGACACTGTAAATACCTGACATTTGCTGAGCTTTATAGAGGAAGGTTATCAGCCTCTGAAAAAGACCCAAAACTACTCATGGAGCCACCCAGCTATAAGAGCTGAAGCAAAGGAAATTTTTTTTTGAGCTGGTGCAACATTTACGATATTTAAAAATATTGTCAGCCTGGAAATGGTTTAAAAAAATCCCACACGTTCTTTTGGAAGTAGTAAGTTGACCTGAGGTGTCTGAGAGTGAATAGAGCCAGAAAGTGCTGAACTCCTGGCCTGGCCTGAGTGAGAGAAGGGGTCACAGCAAGGCTGGGCTAGTCTCGCCTGAATTTAGATATTCAAGAGAAAAACATCTGTGTTAATAGGCATGAATTTAGTACACTCAGTGTAGAAACACTGTGGTCTTTGAGGGAACAGTTTAATCCATGGTGCCTGTTTTGAGATGGAAGAGCCATGGAGCTGTGCTGGACGTGTGAAGACTTCTGAGCTTTACAGTATGACAGGAGAGATGGTCCCTCTCTGCCAGCGCCAGCACTGTCGTGTAATGGGAAGAATTCCGGAAGCTGAAATTCAAAATTGGAGGTCTACAACTGTCTCTCCACATGCCATCTCTGCTCTGGTTGCTGTTTAAAGAAGGCTACCCTGTGCTGGAGCCACCCTAGCCACTACATGGGATGAAGTTACCTCCTTTGCACCTATTATCTTGTCTAAGACAAAGGGTCTACAAAGTAGGTGCATGTGAGTTGTCAACAGCAACTCTGCAGGGAGCTGAAAGCTTGGAAAGCCTGGGGAGAAAATGCTGTGCTAATAATGTATGAGGTGTATAAGCTATGCGTCATTTAAAACAGATGTATGGGTCCCCAAGGAGTGTAGTAAATGGGGCAAGGAAAGGTTTGGGCCAAGTTGTAGTACTGATTTATCTGTCTCCTTCAAAAATGAAAACAGGTCTAAATAAGGTAGTCCCTTTGGGAATACCTATAAATAAATAAATTTACAGTTATCTCCTATTACCAGATCCCTTGACTATTGAAAGCAAAGCTCATGATTTACATTAGTAAACTAACCCTGCTATTTTCCAAAACAAACAAAAAAAGAAAGTATTTTGGAGAGCTGGTGGAGGGAGGATATCTCTATCGCATTTGGTGACCTGTATTAATGCAGTGGGAAAGACACTTAGAAATTCATCCAACTGGGGAATTCATCGATATCTCACCCAAAAGCCCCAAATCCTTAGGGCCAGTCTAGATCCTGTTTACCCCTGTAAATAATCCCATACAAATCAATTTACTTTCATGGGTAGACTAAACAGGATTTGTCTGTAATTAGCATGAAGTGGAACAGATTGCAGGCGTGCTTATCTTCTAATATGGAGGTGCAGCCAGCAGAGGTTGAACACTGGGTGTTGCATCATCAGCAGAGCAAGGACAGCAGGGACTGGTGGATACTGGGAAGCTTTGGCTGAACGGAGGACCTTGGCCTTTGTCATGATTCTCTAGTAAATGCCATGAAAACAAGCCAACTTCAAAGTAAGTTTGCCAGATCAAAACAGAGCAAGGTAAAACCTCATGTGAGATTAAAGTCCTTCCGTTTTATTTTTCCCTGTCACAGCACTGAATTCAGAGATTAATGCTGCCTCAGTTGTTTTTAGTTATGTTGCATTTTTTCAGATTAAAGCCAGTGGTAGTTCTGACTTGGATTGTAAAGACACATTTCATTTTTAATTTAGTAGTTCTAATACATTATTATTTAATATTTGATCTCCCAGTTGGCTTTAAGTAGCTTCTTTTTAATACGTGCATCCCCCAAGTGATAACAGTTTACTTACTGGTTTAAGCTTATTTTGTGTTTCTTATGCTGTCAAGATGGGGACAACTTTAAATCGGCCTTCCTTCAAAGATTTTTAGGTGGGGCTGTTCTTCCACCTGTTGTGTGTTAAGCAGTGATGGCACCACATGTGTATCGTCACACCAAATGGGTTATTTTTAAAATGGTGGTGTACATTCTGACAAGCTGAATGATGCCTCGTGTTTGGATGGATCTCTGTGCCTGGGGTGAAACCCGTTTGTGTCCTCAGGGTCTGAGAACATGTGGGAACCTTGCTGCCATAGCTCATGTGTGAATGCAGCCTTTGTCCTTAAAGTTGGCCTGCTAATGTAGTGTGTTGCATTTGAAGTATGTTTGGTTACATGCCCTCAAAATGAAGGTTTCATTTTCCTTTGTAGCTTAGATTGATTTTTTTGGTTCATTAAGTATCTCTTAGTTCCGTGCTTGGTTTGGCAGGGATGATAGTTCACATGTACAGGGAGGGATTTCCCTCTCATCTGATACAGGTTGAAGGTGTGTTATGGCTCTTTATACTGAAGGTAATAAAATGCTTTAGTAATCTTTATTTTTTTATATTTATAATGCTTCAATGACACCTCATGTTCTGGATACCAGCACCTACTCTGATAAAGCCAATATCTGCAAAAACGAAATCCTATGTCTCAAGATACCATGTTCTCATCCACATGACTCGAACTTGCCTAAGCCAAGTTAAAATAGAGAAATAGGAGTGAGGTCAGTAGAACAACATTAAATTTACTCATGCAAAACTAAAAGGAAAAGTTGGCCTTTACAAAGGTTAGTTTTTGCTAGCAAGTGCACAGAGAGTAGATGCATAATAATAGTATTTTTATGGAACTTTTCCCTTTCAGTTTGGTGAAAACTATAGGTTTAGTATTTAACGAATAAGAAAGCCTTAGACTTTCACTTAGCCTAAATGAAATTAGAAGAAAAATAACACTGAATTTAGCAGGAGTTAAATTTGCTCAGGGATGAGTAAACCTGCCTTTTCATTCTGATTTGTGAGCTGCCAGCTCTAAAGCTGGGGGTTTAAACAAACAAAAGTGGAATGGCAGTATCGAGATTTATTTGCACTGTATATGCAGTGAGCTGTTAATTGAGTTGGTTGAAGAAAATAAAATTGGATATGTTTGATATATTGATATAAGTAAATAAAACAGAATCTGTTTTGTAAGTTGAGCACTGGTATTTGCATTTACTCTGTGTGTCTATGTGTGTGTGTCTGTGTGTGTGTGTGTAAATAGGGGTCTGGCAGTTCACAACCTGTGCAGGGTTCCTTGTGGGGTAGGAGTCCACCTCATGATAACTGATGAATAAGCTTTTGATAACCTCTGATACAGAAAGAAAAAAAATCTACTTGATTTGATGCGATAGCAAACATTTTAGGGAAGATCTGTCACCAAGGCAGGAAATGACCCAGCGCTTAATATCCAGGTTTGACCTTGGGATTGGTTGTTGGTTTTCCAGTTTTAGTAATAATGAACACTTAATATTTGCAGCTAAGCCTGCAAACAACAGAAGGGGGATTACAGGCGGGTTTCAAATCCATGTGCAGAAATGAGCAAACCAGAAATTTTTCATGCCTTGTGCTGAATAACATAAATATTTTACTTAGCTTTAAGGAATAACCTTTGAAGGGAAAAGTGACAGCGACCTGAAAAATGGCCCTGAGTGTGGAACTGAAAGGCTTCTAGTTGAAGAAGATTTTTAGGGATTTAAAAAAATTTTTTTCAAGTTGGGTCACTTCATACTTTCCAAATGCTAGCCCTCCTGGTTATATTTGCAGACTCCCCCATACCAGCGTACGTGTATCCTATTGTGCAGCGCCTGCCAACACTGCAGCCTCCAGCTCTTTTTCATGTTTGGGAAGTTCCCAAGCAATAGGGCGGGCATTGCATCGACGGTGCCCTTCCCTCGAGGAGCCCCAAAGCACCCAGGAGCAGCTTTTGTATCTTGGGGCCGGCCGCTGCCTCCTGCTCTGATTGTTCCCTGGGCTGCTCAGACTGACAAAGGCCATTTGAAGAGAAGGCTGGTGCAACAATGGAGCGCCTGACATGAATGCGGAGCCGGGCCCGCAGGCGTGGGGAAGGCAAGGGCAGGCCAGGCGGCCCCTCGCTGTGCTCGGGCGGTGCCCCCGGCACCCCTCGGCTGGGCACTGAGCCCAGACCCGGGAGCTGGGGAGCCTGAACCCAGGGGAACTTCCAATGTCCTTTGCCTGGCTCTTGTTTTTTACAGCTTCTTGGTAATTGATCACACAAATCGGTGACAGAGGGCCACTGGAGTCCGCCGTTCCCCTGGTGGAGATCCTGGGCGCGTCCGGGTGAGCAGCTGGCTGCCAGGCTGGCCATGCACCCCGGGACACAGCCTGCGGGCCCCCGGCCGGGCCGGGCGAGGAGTGGGCATGGCAGTGTGTGTGTGTGTGTGTGTGTGTGTGTGTGTGTGTGTGTGTGTGTGTGTGTGTGTGTGTGTGTGTGTGTGTGTGTGTGTGTGTGTGTGTGTGTGTGTGTGTGTGTGTGTCAGGAAAGGGAGAGAAGGGAAGCCCATGTTTCTCTCCCAGCCATCAGATGGGAAGAGCAGTCAGCGGGTAAGGTTGGACAGTCTGGAGGATTGCTTTTAAGGTGGTCACCAGCTCCAGTGCTGGGCAGCTTCAGGCAGGCCTCCCTGCGGCGAGTGCTGCCATTTGAGAGGCTGGCAGCACTCACAGCGATAACCTGCCCATGTCCTTGCCAGCTCCCTGCTTGCATCCCAGCCACTGGAGTGCAGGGGCTACCAGCCAAATCAGCAGCCATGCTGAGCACCTCCCTTGTCTTAGCTATGGGCAATCCACACTTTTATTCAAATTATCTGTTTTCACTGCCACACGAAGTTCATCAGCAGCTGACTGACAGGCCTGCTGTAGCATTTGATCTGCAGATCAAGAAAGGGTGCTTGTCCTGGTGCACGTTTTGGCATACCTGTCTGGTCTTGATTAATTTATAACTGTTACTTCAGGGTTCAAAACTGCTTCTTTTTTTGGATTGTATCGAGACAGCTGTAACTTCATTAAGACAGCTGTGAAAGTGTAGCTACGGCTAGCTCCTCTTGGGCTGGTGGAAGGAAGGGATTTATTAACCAATGTATCTCTTTCTGTTCACAGTGGTACTTGCTAAATTTGTCATGTTTCGCCCAAATCCAAAACCAAAGACCAAATGAGAATATCTGTACTTCCAGTGTTTCCTCATGCCATGTTTCTTGTAGCAGAGAGATAAGAACACTCTGGTTTGCTGTTGCAACTGGCAACCAAAGTCAGTTTGCATGAGAGCAGAGGTGACAAATGGGAGGGGATGGGGCTTGGGAGCCAGTGCTTGGGATCTGTAGGCGTCCATTGACAGGAGACCACATATTGCTGCACGAGCAGGGCTTGGCTGTGTGGTGATTTAATCCGTAACAAATTTTCCCATCCAGGTTTACAAACCATTGGAACAGGGCTTAAAACTGGAATTTCTAAGCAGCTCCGGCACTGTATGAACGGGGGCTCTGTTATAATAAGAAACTAGCAGACGACTGCTCCTTCTGCTGTTGTGCAGATCTCTGCATGGGGCTGCCCTCATAGCAGGACCATGTGTCTGTGCAGGCTATAATGAGACAGAGCTCTGGCTGGTTTTGTTTATGAGTGCAGGGCAGGGCTTTAAAAAAAAGTCCACTTGCTAGCTGTGAGTAAAGCTACGTGGTTTGACCAGAGAAGGAGATTAAGGTATAAATTCACCCTTCTTTTTTTTGTTTTAAGTTTTAATTAAAAGAAGAAGGTCTGACCTTTCTGTGCCAAGACAGCCTTTCAAATTAATTTAAAACGCATTAGTGAGTTCTGCTGAGGTCTACAAGTAGGTGACTCTTCTGTCACCACTGCTGCTCATTCCTTTCCCAAGAAGCAAGAAAACTAAACTCTGCCATCTGATACAGTTTTGAAACCTAGAGTTGAACAGGACATTTATTGGGCAAGGGAAAAAAAAAGGTCTTGTTAAAACAACAAGATAAATAGCAATTTGGAATGTATGTGAGAGCTGTGTGAAGGGTTGGAGGAATAGGAAGGCAGCAGCTCAAGCTGCGTTTCTGCAGTGGTCACCCTAAATTTACTCTAAAGAAGTGGAAGACCAGTAGTGCAATTCTGGCCTTGATTTACATCTCATTTTTAAACAGCAAATCTAGCTGAAGGGAATAAAGCAATTTCCATGCCATGGGAGTAGCTCCCAGATCTCTCTTTCTTCTGAGCAGCTGAATAAAGAGTCATTTTACAAAGACCTTTTCCCTAATAAATAGCAAAGCAATCTCATAAAGAAAGTAATGTGCTTTTTAGGCTCAGTAACCATATTGAATTAAATGTTATGCACAGTGTAATTACATTTGCCTGTCAATTGTATTAATGTGAATTTCCTTGATTAATTTTTCAAGTTAGTTGATATTAAGTAGGTAGGAAGTTTAACATCCCCCTAGACCTCCTCTGTCAGCCTGGCTCAGCTAGTGGAGGGAGGGCAAAGCTCAGCACAATCAGTGTTCAGTGTTACTTCATTAACTCTACCGCTTTAATAAGCACCTGGAATCTTCATCTTTCCAGTCATCTGTAGTCATCTTGTACAGCTGGGTACAGTGTGACTCCCTGAGCTGTGAGGAGCAGTCCTATCAGGTGTGGGATGCAGCACTTGGAAGCAGCATGAATTCCCAAATCCACATGTGTTGTAGAGTTTTTACAAGGCAGTGATGGTGGAAGAGTTTGTAAAATGGTGAGTGGGCTGCAGCTTTGACCATGCTGCCTGTGCCATGTTCAGAGTGGCACAGTGAGTGTGCAAGTTCACGCATTTCTTTGAAATTGTGTGGAGTATGTGATTGCAAAGGATGTGGAGCAGCAGCTTGAGAGCAGGGGTAAACAACAGAAGCCTTATCAAGACAAGATAGTGCACTGCTTTACATGCAGATCCCAGCTGATTTCTCCCAGTTACCATCCCGAATGTCAGCTCACTGCCTTTCCCAAAAGCTTTCGGTTATTGTGCTGCGCAGGTTCTGTTTACTTCTTGAGGCTTTGTATTTGGGTCTTGGCCACGTGGAGAGTATTCATTCCTCAGACATACCTGGCTAGCTGGTTACTGTACCCAGTGAACTCACAACACTCAGCACAGACTCTGGAAACCAGTGGATGTTGATATGTAAGTCTGACCTTCTCTGAATTAATAAAATGCTTGAAGCTATTTTAGAGAGGAAGCTGGAGTCATTTGCACAGTGGGGGTCTGTGCATTACAGCTGTGCTTCTTTTTTGCTTGGTGTCTGCAAACTTTATATTAGGTCTGAGTTACTGATTCATCTCTCAAATATCTGTGTTAATTCAGGGAGCTTGGGGAGTCCTGGTGTAAGTGTGAAGTAGGAATGAAGTGAAACAAGCCCACTTAAATGTGGACCCTTCTTGTGTAAATTGGTCTGGATTATAGTGATCCAAATAAACAATCATTTGGATGCGTACATTCTGCAGCACTCTTTCTATTACACAGCTCTTGGGAGACGAAAAAGTCTGTTCAGAGTCTACTCAGAAGGAAGAAATGGGAGCAGGGCTGTAGAAAAATGTTTCAAGACTGGTAGTCTGTTTCATGTTACAGGGCTTGCCATATTTGATACACCAAATTTCTTAAATATTGGTGCCCTACACAACTGATTAGCAGTTAACATCTGTAAAGCCAAGTGGTGCACTGTATTTTATTTCCAATGCACATAGCTTTTGCTCCTTAATCCTGCTCTTTAAGTATTTCAAAGCAGTTTGGGAAAATGTACAAAGTCAAGTACACACGGTCAAGTAAGAAGAGACTTGGGAACAACTGGAAGCACTGTATAGGAAGGTCCAACATACACAAGGTTATTGCTTTAGGAGGACTTTTATTTACCCTTGCCCTATTGTTCCTCTATGGAGCATATACTGTAGCAAACCATATGCTGCAGGCAAAGTTCGAAGTACCTTGCCAGGCTGCAAGACCGTATGGACAGGAATGGATTCTCTGTGCTTTGCTTTTTTGCTTTCCTTTGCCCCTCCTCTGAGTAAATGGCATATTTGTCAGTTTTTAGCTTATTCTTATTTAAAAGAAAAAGAAGAAAAGACCAAACCCCCCTAAGAACAGTAATTGGAAAATAAAAGATCACCCACAGCCTTCTCTCTACTTTTAGAGCTAGTGAGAGGAATAAACTGTTTCAGGTGCATTTCATATTCATTGCCCTGCCATACACAGTTTGTTGGGAGCAAGTGTTTCTTTTTCTATGTGACCAGTGCCTTACCAAGTAAGAGAAAGTGAGATCCTGGCTTGATTAAATAATAGTGTGAAAGTTGCTTGCTTGTCAGTTCAGTGGAGCCACGTTTGTACCTGGAGTCAAAGACTGCAGAAAATGAAGTGGGTAGGGAAACCCAAATAATTGCATTTAGTTGTTGCAAGCCTCAGGGTACAAGAAATAAAAATGACCAGACACCAGATTTCTTATGTGATTGGTTGGCAGCCTGTAGGAAATGAGCCCATACACCTTGTCTTTCTACAGAAGTAATTTCTTCTGTAGAATGGGAGTGTTCATAAATGTTGCATGAGTACTATGAGAACAAATTAATTCATTATTGCCTGAACATTGACCAAACTTGTATTTTCTTGATTCAGTCATGTTTGTACCTAACAGTGTGAGCAAAAGTTTTAGTAACCACAGTGTTGAATGTCATGCTAAGGAAGAGCATGGGTTAACCATTGATACATAGAAAGCCTGGATAACCAGGGGAGCAATTACATTATTTAAGGCTATAGCAGTTTTACCTTCACATTTCTAAACAGCCTGCTTATTTTCTGTTCTTTGGATCAGCTTGTCTTTTTGCTATAGGGCAGACAAGAAATTGGCCCTGTTCCATTTTGAAGGGGAAGAAACAGTTTTGTGGGGAAATCCACTTGCTCTAGGGCTCTAATGAGTTGGAAATATTTTGAAATACTGTGATTTAGATCATGAGTTATGCTAATGATTCAAGTTAAAACTTCTTTTAACGCTTTAGGGAGGTAGGGGTATTCATGTGTTGCTGGTAGTGGTAAGTCATGTTTGGCAGATATTTTTGGTGTGCCCAGAGTGCTTAAATACTCCTTAGTGAATAGTAGAGAATAGGCTGGGATTGCTGCAAGCAACTAAAACCTCTGGCTCTATCTCAGCAGTCAGACAGGAGCGGCACAGGGATGTAGCAAAGCGCTGTGTAAGACCTCTTGGTGTTCTGGAGGGGTTATCTGGATGGCACTTGATAACCTCCTACAGATCAGACTCAGACCATACCTCTTATGTTCTCTTCATGTAAATAAAGGCTGCTAAAGCAGACCCACTGCTCAGGAAAACCTGAGTTATTCAGGCAGTAATGTGCCTTAGAAAAAGAGCTGCAGCAGTTTCTCGGGGAAAGTCTGATTCATCACTTGTCTGCATGCCTGGACAAGAAAAGGGTCATATTTCTGCTAGACACCAAAGCATGGGGGGGAGGGTGTTTCTGACTTGATTTATCAACTAGGAGAGATGAATTAGAACCCTCAGGGGAGGGAAAACTTCACAGAAACTGAAATATTTTTACATTGCAGATGATTGTGGCCTCCAGACTTTTTCTTGTATGGCATTTATGCAAGCACACATTCCAAAACAAAATTAAACAAACAGTCCCTTGAAGACTCCTAATTAGCCACTTTGCTCAATACTCAATTAGAATAACCATGTAGGTAAAATATGACTGCAGTGCAGTGAATTTCATTTGAAGTAGCAGTCCATAAGTAATGTTTAGGAACAAGTAACAGAGTTCATCAATGAATGCGTTTTGCTTGGAGCAAATTCGGCACTGCAGACGATCGGCAGTTGGGGAGGGTGAGATGCTATAAACCTGATGGAGTCTTGTAATTTAAAACAGAGGCCTAGAGTTCAGAAGATTCGGAAGATCGTGCCTCTGCCAGAAACCTTGATGTGACCTCAGGCAAGTCATTTTACCTTTCTGTGCCTTATCTGAATAAATATCTCTGTTTCCTATCTGTAAAATGAAGATAATGCTTCTTCATACGTGTCCTGAAACTTGAGTGTTAATAAAATAAACAGAAACCATCAGATAGGAGGTTCTCCAGAAGAACAAATGCTGAGTTGTATACATTTGTACAGCCATCGTTGACAAGTGTTTTTTTCTTAGGCCACTTACAAATACGTACTCTATTGGGACTTATTTGGCTTACCCTCCTTGTGAGGAGGGTAGGTCTGAACAAGACATTTGCATTCAAACCCTCTGAATACTTGGGACAGAGAGCAGCTAGTTTCTCTATCCAGATTTAGATCTAAAGTGGAATTTTGGATGTAGTTGTTAGCTGCACAGTGACTAAAACTTTGCCTTGGAGCCTGACGCCAGAGCTCAGATAGGAAGTGAGATTTTGTGGCTAGACCCCGTTTCTCCCAAAGCATGTTAACTAAAAAAGCTTTAAACAAATTCCACTACTTAGAAATTACCATCTCTACACGTCTATTAGTTTCATTTCCTCAAAAGGGCACAGCTCTCACAACTAGTAAATTATATATACTTTATGTTGATACCATCTAAACTGTGCTAGTAGATAGTTTTAGGTGCCTCACCTGCTTTTTGTAGTACAAAGAGAATTACCTAGAAGTTCTAACACTATAGGCTTGTCTTCTCCCCACGCCACATCTCCAGCCCCTCTTATGGTCACATTAAAGTGTCTGCTCTGTACTTGCTCACACTTTGCTAACTGTTCGTAAAAGTGAAGACCTTACTGAGGGATGCCTCCTCAGAAAGGCATTTTGTCAAGAGATAATCATGCTTTTGAAATGTTATGTCCCAGGTGAGGTAAAATGCAAAATTCAAGGAAAGATTAGAGGAATGCCTGAATATTTCTGGAAAAAGGCAGGCAAAATTTGATGTGCTTTTAGTGATAGGTGTTAAAATAATGTCTTTAGCTTTGATATTAAAGTATTAATACCATAGTATTAAAAGAGCTATCATTTATAGAAGTGCTTTGCCTAAGCAACAACAACAAAAAAGTGATGTACTGATTTATTAAAAACCCAAAGGTTTGAAAAAACTTTTTTTAAAACCCTGGGGAAATTTTATATCTGTCTCAGGTGGTAACTTCAGTTATTTGGGGGCAACATCTTTTAGTCATATTTCCAGGCAGTTGTAAATTACAGGATGCTGAGAAGACCAAGATCTTCTTGAAAATAAATTGCAGTCCAGCTTGTGACTTGGATCATGCATTTCTGTATGTGAACTGAGCAGCTGAAATCAAAGGCTGCAGAAGTGGCTGCAGAGCTGAAGCTGCAAAGACTGGAAACGGGGAGGGGTGTGAGGATGGCCACAGCAGCACAGGCTGCATGACGGAACGCTTTCAGGTTTGTGTGTTGTTCACAGTGCAAGAACATTTGATAGTTCATAAAATCTTTTGCTTCAATTCAAAAACAGTGTTACGGTTCTTGGAAGAGCACTTTGGGAAGTTCCAAAAGATTTTGCTTTTCCAAGGTTGTATGCACAGGTTTTGGGAAACTGAGTTGCTTTGTAGTTTCCTGGGATTCAGACAACCAAAAATTGAAAAAAAGCAGTCATGAAGTATGTGAAAATATAGCCCTTTATCCATTCTTTATGATAGACAGGAAAAGAGAGGTCACAATTAGTAACAGTTTGAAGTAAAGCTGTTTAAATATTTTGTACTTTTCCTACCTCTATTTGTAAAATTCAGATCAGGTTTCTACCTGCGGGGATCTTCAAACAGGTCGTTAAAGACAACCTAGCAGTTATGAATCAATTTATTCTAAATTTTAATTTAAAATTGCACTTGTATAATTTTCCAAACGGGTTGAAGTTTTTGTAAAACTTATTTCAATAATTTTTACTTTTCAAAAGAAGTCAGGTGGTATATCTTTACTTATCTTCCTGATTAAATCTCGCCATACTGGAGAGAACTATCATTTCCTTCCCAGCCTTTCCTTGTCTTTTGAAAATACCAATAGGTAATTTTAGCAACTTAGATAAGGAATTCTACTGTAACTGGGAAGCCAATTATCTGTCAAGACATTATTGCAATATTATTAGAAAACTGGATACTTTAGCAGCAGGTAATTTTTTTTGTATTTCCTGCATAACTATCATGCACTCTGTTTTGATTAGATCCTAATGATACTGAGAACATTTTAAACAAATACTCTCAGCCCATGCAAATGAAAAACATTTTACTTCTTCAGTTGCTCTTGTGCAGCAATGGTAATTAATATGTCTTGTAATATTCAAACTATACCTGATTAAATCATGGTGCACCAAAGAGGGCTTTATAAATAATCTTCCCATGAACCCTGCTGAGAGATTTGGGAGAAAAAAGGAAATGTGATAAAACGGCATCATTGTGCCTAAAGGTGTGGACTAACAGTGATGATGGTATGGGCAAGATTCCCTTGCCCATAACCCAGCTCCCACGCTGGCCCACCCATGGTGAATGGGACTGACTTGATTTTCCATCATTTTTACATGACAGCAGGCTTTGCAGTGCTGCACCCAGCAGACTGGCCAATTCCTGTTAAACAGTAACTCCCTCAGTTGCTTTATCCTGCATTTTACCAGTGGTTTTTCCTGGTGCTGGACAGCCTCTCCAAAAGAGCAGTCCCAGTGTCCAAGCATGTGCAGCCTAAGATGTTTCTCTCCAGTATGACCCTCACTGGTTGGTGATAGCCTTGGACTCTGGTAGAAGTGTGTTTCATAATAGTCAGCATAAAGGATATGCCAAGGAGTATCTGCTTGGACTAAGGTACCTTGGGGAGTTGTCCCTTGAGGACCATCGCCAAGCTTACATGCAAGTAGCCTTTGGGATTAAAAGACTTTAAATGCACTAGTTAATTAATAATATTGCCAATCCCTTACCTCAGTGATGTAGCATGTGCAAGCCAAAAAAAGAAGTTTGTTTTGGTTTTGAGTTAAGCATGTTTTATCTTTAGCAGCACCTTTTCTGAAGACTGAGATTAAGGCCCCCCCATCAGGGAGGGGATGAATTTTTAGAGGAGCACTGCCAACCCAACAACAGCAGAAAAAAAAAAAAAGAATCCCTGTGTTATTTTATGTTAGCTCTTTTTTCCTCCATTCCCTTTACTGAAGTTTGTTGTAACTACATGAATTTAGAGGAAAGAAATCGCTGTTTTCCAGATGATTTATTTCTGCTTTTGTTAAGCAGCTTCACTCTTTC
>NW_008246058.1:5967295-5968657 GCF_000691975.1 Corvus brachyrhynchos
CCCCTGTGTCATCAGCTTCCCCTTGTTGTTTGCATGGCTCTTTCCTATAGGTACAGGAAGCAGGTTTGTAAAAATAGGAGAATGTGCTGTTAAAACAGAAGAAAAAAGAAGTATAGTAGCTAATGGGTATGGGACACTAACCAGGTTTTAGGGTTTCCAGTGTCTGTATTTGTGTAAGAGCCACCCTCTGTTGCTCTCTGTTTTGGTTCATGACTGGATGGTAAGCAGGCACTAGCCTTGAACACTGTCATTTGCAAAACTTCATTTTCTGTGTGTTTGGGCATGTCAGCAGGCTTTGAAGATTTATTAATAACAGATTTTTTTAAAGGGGTGTTTTCAAGTTCCTGGCTTAGATGAGGGTGTGGCCCATTTACTTCTGCAACCACCCATATCTAACTGCCTAAACCAAATCACTTCAAACTCCTTTTATAACATAACTGCCAAAAACTGGCAGAAAATCCCTCCTGGGTGGCATCCATCATGTTCCTCGGGATGGCTCCATGGGTCCGTGTCAGGTTGCACCTGAGCTGTTGCACGCAGCCAGGGGGGACCCGTGGACCCGCCTGTTGGGCGCTTGCTTCAGAGCTCAAGCTCAGCCATGTGAAAAAGCTTTTGGGCTGGAGAGCTTGGGAGGCAGTGCCCTGATGTTTGGCATTGCTAGACTTCTCTACCTGCTTGTCTAGAGCGCCAGAGTGAACTCCTTGTACTTGTGCATTTTTTTTCCCTTTGAAGACTGGAAGGCGTTTGGTAAGGGCAAAGTGTTACAGTAAGTCAACATGAGTTGCACCAGAAGGTCTCCCAGTAGACAAAGAAAGGAAGAGATTTGATTCAATTTAGCAGATTCAGTTTAGATGTAATGTGGTAATTTCTTGTTTGAGTTAACCATGTAGGATCAGTACTTCTGAACACTTCTGTTTCGTAAAAAACAGAGCAAAAAGGAGAAACAGAGTGAGAACAAGAGGTACTGAAATACTTCTGAAGTACTACAGAAGTACCAGTGAATCAGCCTCCATTTAGCCATTCCCGAGTTGCACCTTCCCGGTGCTGGTTCCTGTGTTAACGTTTGTAACAGAGCATACAAATCTTGGATCTTTCTGTGGGAAAATACTTGGGACCTCAGACACTGACAATTTCTTAATTATAGCCTGTGGCAATTCCAGCTTTACAGAAGGAATTTTATGGAGAACTGGCATTTCTGTCCATCAGTGTACTTCATTTACATTTTAAAAATATTTTGATTATGGTTAAATAACTGGTAATCGAGTGCAGGTGGTAGATTTTGAGTATGATCTTCATTACTTTTGGCAGGAAAAGAGAAAGCTATCTTTATGAATAAATACTTCTTTCCAAAATTTAAATGCT
>NW_008246058.1:5968696-5984606 GCF_000691975.1 Corvus brachyrhynchos
AGAGTTTATTTTCTCAGCCCATGGTTCAGATCTGTGACTTGCCCTTTTTGGGACACACATACTAAATACACTTTTAATCTCTCAATATGCCCAGGTGTTCATTTTCTTCTTTTTTCTTTCAGCTCCAGAGCTGTAAGTAATTCTGGACTCATTCCATCCACCTGGTTGAGTGCTTTTTTCTATTCTTGATTTCTATTTTTCTCCTTCTCTTTCCGCATCTCTCTCGCGTTTCATTTCCTAAGCTTTTCTGCCAGAACAGCTTTTTATTTCAATCACCTCTGGGAATGGAGTGGACATAATGAATTGGGTATTTTATACAGGCTCCATGAAGGGATCAGGTGTGGCAAGAACTGATATTAGGCAGCGCTGAAGCAAAGCTCTGAGCCCGTGCCAGCACAGGGCACAGGGCAGCTGCCTGGCAGTGCCATCCAGCCACGGGGTGGGAATCTCTGACTTTTTGCAGTTGCTTCTGGTCCATGAAGCAAACATGGGCCTGTCACACAACCTCCCTGCAGTGCGGTTGGGGAATATTTTTGGGAGCAGAAATATAACTGCGGCAGAGATCTGTGCTCTTCCATCCTTGCTAATCAAGATTGCTGATGAAACATTTATTTGTCAGGGTTGGATGTTTAGCTAAATATAGGAATAAATTTTTTGCAGTGTGAAGATGAACATCAAGGATCTTGGCACAGGGTAATGTCAGTGAAATGCAGATGCAATGAATGTGTCTTGTCAAACTATTATCCTCCCCATGATGTAAGGAGGTGTTGGATGGGAGTGATTCATTTCTGTTTGCTTGTTTGTTTGTTCTGTCCCAGGTTATTGGTACCTGTATTGCTGTTCCATCCTCAGCTTCAGGCATGGAGCAGGACTCCCTAAGAATCCTAAACAATGATACATTTTTGCAAGAAATGATCTTGTTTCTGGCACTGGGACAAGAAGAAGTCTTGCCCTGATCTCATTTGTCTAAGCTGCTGTTGTAAAATTCCATGAAGTTAATCCTTGTTCCAGTTTTGGACATTGATTTTTTTTCACTTGATACCCAACTGAAATATATTTTGTTGCAACTAGAGATATTTTGTCCATTCACCTTTGGTCATAGTAATCTTCAACTATTTTTTTTTCCAGCTTAATTTTTTATATTTTAACTTCCTAACCCTCTTTTATTTCTTACTTTGTACAATTCTATTATCCTTTAGTCATTGGTTAAATTTCTTAAATCTCTTCTGACTTTTGCTCCCCTATTCAGGGTCTGGGCTGTTTTAAGTTTTCTGCTGCTGTATCTGTCTTAATGTATTGTCTGAGCCTGGACACAGGAATGTGACTGAGGTCTCACAGAGGCTGAACAAACAGAGCAATTATCTCCCAGAGCAAAAATAATCCCACGTATGCCATTTCTCTTCCTAAAACTCAAGATTTTGGGGTTTTTTGTAGCAGCATAACTTTGTTGATTCATGTTTGTGTTGTGATTCTCCATGACCCTCAGATTCTCATTCCTTGTTTTCATATTTGTGCATCAGTGTTGGCTTCCAAAATGTATTATTTAGTTTGTTAATTAGCTCTTCTGAGTGTACTAAGTTCTTTGGATTCGAGAGTAGCTCATATTTTCCCATGTGGAGAGGTTTTTTCCTCTTTATCCTTGCTCTTTCTTCTGTTGCTATGTAAAAGACAACACACACAGAAAACAAAGAAACTGCCAGTTATTCAGAAGAAATGGAGAAGCTGAGAATATACAAAATAAACAGGGTAAAAAAAAAGAGGAAAATATTTTTCCTTCTTAGCTGTGGTAATTTTAAGTTCGTTCTTATGAACAGTAGGGGAACCATATCTAGCATGCAATTTTAATGAAATGGAGGTTAAATTGAGAGAGAGCAAATTCTAAAAAAAATGGAAAGTAAAGAATGAGCCACAACAAAATGGAAGGATCTACTAGATATATTGCTCAGTATTTCTAGGGATGATGTTATGATTTAGCCAGCTAGAAATGGCCATAGCAGATTTTGTAAATATGATGGATAGTGGAATAATTCATGGTTGACTTTCATTTTTCAATTCAAATATGTTTGCACATGAATTACTGTTTGTCCTGGGTATATTAAAACATCATCTTACTGGATAAATAGATAGATCAATGCATTCAATGTTAATCATGTCTTCAAATTTATTTTAGCTGGGAGTCATGAAGCTGAAGTCTTCCAAACATACACATTTCTCAGTAATTTTGACTTTTAATTCAGCCAGGAAACAGGGATTTAAAGTGGATTGCTAATACCATTTTGTTGGGAGGGGAAAAAAATGAGGTGGAATGAGCTTATCCCAATAAAAACGTTTTGAAATTCACCAAATGGACAGTGAGCCCTCAGTTTGCACTGTCTGATACTGCCCTGTCAATGTTATTGGCCAATATAAACTCTTCAAATGTCCTGTACTGCAAGTAAAGACCTTTCGCTGAGGAAATTTTAGGGAATAATAGCTCAGGCTTTCATGCCTAAGTAAATGCTTCACTTTTATCTGAAATTTGTAATAAGAACATTTGTGCTGCTTGTCACTGCTGTTCTCAAATCACTGAACTCTCCTCTCAAAATACAAGTCTCACATGGCCATCAAGTGAGGTGGAGCACTTGTGTTTCGGGAGCGTTCACCTTTCTGAGTCCCACCAGGAAGGATCCCGCTTTGCAGAGCAGAATATAGGTGCCTCCTCCTGTCAGGGCAGGAGACCTTGAGTTTGGGCTCTTACCTATGTCTCGATTCCTTTTTCTCTATCTTCTGAAGCAGTGGGATAAGCCCAAGGATCAGGAATATGTAAGAGGATACACAGTGACCCACAACTGTTGGTGGGTGGTGGAGTTCTTCGTGGGCTTTGCTGGAGGTGGTCTTTGGTACAAAAGGTGGGACTGTCTGGCCTCATGACAGAGGGGATGGG
This sequence comes from Corvus brachyrhynchos, assembly GCF_000691975.1. Taxonomy (NCBI): domain Eukaryota; kingdom Metazoa; phylum Chordata; class Aves; order Passeriformes; family Corvidae; genus Corvus; species Corvus brachyrhynchos. The sequence goes on from NW_008246058.1 coordinate 5,971,620, forward strand.
GCAGGAGCCAGCTGTTGGGTGTCTTTGTTCCTGTTACCTCCAACCAGTCTTTCCCTTTTCATGCTGGTGCTGGAGGCTACCAAATGAATCTTGCATTTTGACCCATGGCTGCTATTGCCACTCATCCTTTTCTTACCTTTCATCCTTTCCCTTTGCACCGAGGAAGCAATTGATGGGTACTCAGGGGTGCAACAGCAAGCACTGGGAAGAGAGGTCATCCAAAATTTGTAGGGCTGCTAATTAGATTTTTTTCTTCATTAATTAGTCAAAGCTAATTAATGTCTGTCTTTGCAGAGATTCTGATGCAAACACAAGAAGAGAGTAGTTAAGTTGGGAATTTTAAAGCACCCTTGTGTTACTAACATCGGCAGCAGACATTAACCCCCTCTCCCCCTGTCCTTCTCAGTTTTTGGACTTTCCCATGGTGGGTGAGACTTACCTGTTGCCAGACAATGTTATTGAAATGCTCTGAAATCAAATAATGTGTCTAAATCACCAGCCAAGCCAGAGGGGATAGCAATTCCTTCTGTTTACATCTTGGAGGCAACTTTGCATCTGGAGGAAGGCGTCTAAGGCTCACTGGGGACTCGGTTTGAATATGTCCCCTCTCCCCCTGCCCTTTCGCCTCCTGGGCTGACCCAGCTGCAAAAGTGTCAGTCTGGCTGGAGATCTCCAACCAGCCTGACATGATGCATAGTTCCTCTGGCTCTTTGTTGTGTTCTGGTGGCTGCCAGGCTCAGGGAAGGTTTTTGCTGGACTGCTGGTGCAGGAGAGAGCCATTGCACTTCTACTGCCAGCCCCCATGCTTGTTTTGGGCGGACGTGGACAGAAAATGAATTGTTTTCCAAGCACTCCTGTTCCACAGAGCAGGGCTCCGGTGTTGTTTATCAGTGTAAAAGGAAATGAGGATTTATAGCATTACCTGTTAACTTTACTGGGGAAAAAAGATTGCTGGAATTTGAAACTACCCTGTTGGGATTTTTTTTTCTGTTTTTAATTATAAATTAGTATGCAAATAGTCCAAAGTCATTTTGGCTGCTGTTGTAAACTGCAATGCATGAGAAAAGCTCCCTATGATAGCTAAAGTGATGAAAGCAGCATGTAGAAAATGCTGGGTAACTGCTAAGTGCGGAGGAGAAGGGGAAGAGGGCAAAGGATTGAGCTTGTTCACAACTTGGAGGTCTTACGGCACAGCAGATGTCCTCTGTGTTTGATTGCCTGGGCCCTTGGGGGAGTCTGCAGCTCAGCATGCTTGGCATCAGTCTGTCATGCCACTGCTGCCTTGTCTGGGGAAACGTGTTCACTTGACATCCAGCCATGGTTTGTAGTTCACCGGCGAGGAGGCTGGCATCCTTCGTGGGGGGCAGTTGTAAATATTTCCATCCCCACACTGATTAACCTGAGAGACATGCTATCCAAAGCATAAAATAAATCTGTGCTGCTCTGTCAACCAGCAGTGCAGGGTGATCTGATGTACTAAATATTTGGGCCAGAGACTCCCAGTTCAGGATCCTTGTGCAGACCTCTGTGTGTGTTACCACATGTCTGCTGTGAACAGTGTGTGACTTGACCAAAATCTCCAGAAATGATCTTGGTTTACCTTAGTGAAGCTGAGATCAGAGTCAGATGTCTGTCCGACCTCTTTGTTGAGCACACAGATATAAAAACCCTCTCTTCTCTTCCAGGATTAATTATTGATCACAAAAAGCTTTTTTCTAACACAGAGAGCATTATGTAATTACTATTACTTCTATATACTTCTTTCCTTCTTCTTACTCTTGGCTTGTGGACTGTTGCTGTCACAGAGGTTGTCAGGAAGGTGGCTGTCTACAGCTGTCAGCTAAGAGAGACCATTTTAATTACATTTCTTTTCATTTCACATTCAAGTCACAGTTTTAGCCATGCTGAGGTTGGCTTCTCAGCATGTGAACTTGGAGATGGCTTCTGCTGAGCCCAGTGGGGACCCCATCCCTTCTGTGGAAGTCCTTCTTTGTTTCCTTCCCCACTAACACCACTAAGGAGCAGATATTACTACCCTTTTTGATATGCTTGATATTAAAAATTAGCTTTGATTCAATACCTGATATTCCTAAAACTTTCTATTGTACTCTTTACTGCCTGGCATTTGAGGTATTGGAATTTATCTATCTCTGTAAGGTTTTTTTGTTGGCAACATCCAATTTTTAATGAGCGGAAAGTTCAGGAATGTAAACTTCAAGCATCAGACAGTCAGGAATATTAGCCTTTCAAGATCCTCTGCTGTTCTGACTGAATATGCATGACAGTCTCTTGGAAACTTCCTTCAGGTTATTTAATTAATTCAGTGGTTTAATTTTGTGTTGGACATTTACTGACTGGGAGGAGGATTGGACTGGATCTCAAATGTTCAGTGTGCCATGCTTAAAATGTATCATGTATGGGAGCTGATAATTCAGGTGTGACAGAGTCCAGGCGTCAGGAGAAAAGGAGGTGGTGGAAAGCACAGGCTCAGCCATTTCCACATCGTGCCTGGCTCTGTGCTGGCAGTGCTGCTGTGTCCCATCTGCCTACAGCCACACCACTGGTTTATGACTCAGCGCCCTTGGGACTGGAGTTTCCCCACATCTTGTGTTTTGCTTGCATATTGGGCTGGGGGTAGAAGCGCAGGTGCTAATCTCTGTAGTCCAGTGTAAGTCTGGAGTGGTGTTCCCTTTGAAATCAGCACTGTTTCCTCTACATTTGCATCTGTGCAATTGAGATCCAGATCTGGTACAAGGTGATAGGAGCTGTTTTTGCCTTTTTTTGTGGTTTTTTTTGGTAAAGTGCTGCTATTTAGAGAACATATTAGGTTTCACTGATACCTAAATCAACAAAGATGTTTCTCTGAACAGAAATTTCCACTATGGGCTGAAGCTAACACAGTTTTTTTAAGTCAAATATCTCTGAATCATTCTGAGTTTTTTTGTTTACAAGGGATTTTTCTAAAATCATAAGAAATCCCCAGTCACTCTCCAAGAGGCTTTAATAAAGTCACTTTGTAATATGCTGCCAAGCTTCCTCAACCCTTGTACTACCCCACTGCTTCCTAGATCTTAAAAGAAGCTTGAGAGCTCCTGATATTCACTGAAATAGTTACTGGTATAATTTTAAAGTAAGGGCTTTTTTTTACTTGTGTGCTTTGCCTCTCTGTCCTGGTGAACTCTGAACGCCCAGTCTGCCATGCTGGGTGGTGAGGTCTGACAGAGAGGCTGCTCTGCCCTGGCTGGCCTGGCTGCTTTCTGGCCCTGCGTTTAGTGAAGCTATTGCTAATAGCTGGTTAAATGGATAAGATCACTTGGGCGGTCTAATCCCAACAGCCTTATCTTCCTGAGACCGGTGTGCAATTATAACGAAACATGTTCCAATGTGAATGCTTAAGCGCATTATATCTTAAACCACTCAGATGCTTTGCCTTAAGTGGGAATCCTCATGGGGTGAGCATAGAAATGGTGAGTGCATCTCTTGCCCCACTCCCTGAACATCCCCTGTGGGTACGGCAGCCGCTTAGCCTGGAGAAGAAGCCAACAGCTTTGAAGATTATGTGCCCTTATCAAGTGAGGTGTATTGACCCTGCCAGGAGGGATGGCCAGCTTGCTTCTCTCCATGCCAGTTTGGACATTCTCTGTACCAAAGCAGCACTCCTAGAGTTTCACCCTGAGGAAGGAGTTATGGTAGTGGGGAAGGATGGCCTGATGGGTGTCCTGAGAGCAAACATGGAGCTGCAGAGCACCACTCACTGTTTTGAACAGGGCTCTTGCCCCTGCAGGGACCACACAGCTGTGGGCTCTGCATCCTTCTCCACCATCAGCATCACTTGACTGCCCAGGATGGTTCACAGCTTGGGCAAAAAGGAGCTAATTAATTCCTTTGCCTGCATAAGTCTAGACAAGAGCAGAAGCATTTTTAGGCATGCTCTGTTTTGTTTTGGTTTGGTGGTGGTTTTGTTTTTTTTACTGAGGAGTGTAAGATGAGGCTGTGTTCTTTGGTATAAAATTAGTGTTAGTTTGCTCTGGCTAAGCAGAGCAGGACATGAATTCCTGCCTGCAGTTAAGTGTGGGAGCCTGGGAGTCGCTCTGTAAGGCTCGTGGTTTCATGCTCCTGCTGCCCCATGTGCCTTTCAGTATTTTAGATTGTGGGGTTTAGGTGTTTGTTCTTTTCATAGAACTTTCTGTGTTCTAGAGTTGTGTTCTGTTTTGGGGTCTTTAACCTTTTTTTTGTCTTTGTTTAATGATTGCATGCCAAACTATAATACAGAAGACTTTAAAGCACTTCACATCTAACCTTCCTGAAAAGCCCCTTCTGGGCTGTAACACCATAAGCTAACAGTACAGAAAAAAGGAATCTTAGTCCAAAACCAAGGACCCTAATTAAATGGCAGTGTTCACCATCCCAGTATGGAAGGATGTCATGCTCCTGAACGTTTGTTTAGCTGTGACTTCTAGAGTATATTGTCAAACTTCAGAATAGACTAGAGAATAAACTGTTGGGAAGCTCATTACCAAAATATCTAGAGAATCCAACATTTTTGGCTGCAAACTACTGGTTTCTATTTCTCAAGCTAAAGAGGAATCTCTGGGAGGTCCCTGGCAGTGGCTCTGGCTCTGTGTGTTAAGTGGCCGGAGGACAATGGCACCTGTAGGCTTTAACCATCGGTTTGAACACAGGCTGCAATACTTGCATCAGACAGCAGCTCTCAAGTGTTGTTTCAGCAGATGTAATGAAGGGGAACAGAAGCTACTGCAAACTACTGGTTTCTATTTCTCAAGCTAAAGAGGAATCTCTGGGAGGTCCCTGGCAGTGGCTCGGGCTCTGTGTGTTCATGTGGCCGGAGGACAATGGCACCTGTAGGCTTTAACCATCGGTTTGAACACAGGCTGCAATACTTGCATCAGACAGCAGCTCTCAAGTGTTGTTTCAGCAGATGTAATGAAGGGGAACAGAAGCTAAGCTGGAGGGAAGCAGGACCAGCAGCATCAGCTATAAGGCACAAAGTTCAGCTTCTGAAATTTCCTGTTTCCCTCCTCTCCTGCTTCTGTCCCCTCACCGTGGATCATGGGTGCATAAGTGGCCTTTGTGCTTATTATCCCTCTTAATCTTTCTCAGTGTAGATCTCCTTCCGTGCTAGAAGTGCCTTTCCTTCTTCTTTGAAAAGCAAATAAGGATGAAATAATGGAGAGCCTTTTTTTAAATTATGAAAAGAAAGAAGCTGTGGCTTGTGTGTATGAAAGAAATCACAATGCAGCCTGCCTTGTGCTGTTTATACAACCTGGGTTTAGGTCTAAACACTACCCAAGAAGTGTCAGTGACCATAAATGGGGAGGGCTAATACACAGCTGGTTTTATGGGTAGGTTAAAGCAGAGATCACTGGAGCGAGACTCATAATCCTCCAAGAATTGAATGACTAGCAGCTGCTTAAGGCGTTATTCCTATTCATAATGCCTGTGCAAGTGCACTTGAAACTGGTTACTCTTTTTGGAGGCACGAGGCAGAAAATGCATAAACAACTGAGCCAGGGAGAAAACCAGGGAGCTTGTTCCTACTCTAAGTTCAAATCTGATTGCTGTAAAGCCAAGCAACTTTAATTCATGTTGGGCACCTGCCCCTCATATAAAGCCAGAGTTGGGGGCCACTCAGTCTCTGTCTTCTCAGAGGCCGGGTCAAATTTGTAGGAGAAATGAACACCCAGTCTTCTGGAGACTGAGTGCACGTTCTTCTGAATACTTGACGATTTTCAGTATTTTAATCATCACCAGGCAGGAAGAGCTGTGCTCTGGAGGCACAGAGTCCCTGCAGGGCCAGCTTCAGGTGCAGGTCAGGCTGCTGGGGTGGCAGGGCCTGTCACTGGTGGGGCCCCGGCTTGGTGCGCACTCGGCACACCCCCTCCCATGGATATCTGGGATGGGGAATAGCACTTAGGGGAGGGTCCTGCCTGACTGGGGAGGACATTAGCACGGGCATTGTGTAGGGATGTCCTGGGGCAAACAGAGCATCTCTGCCTGCTCGTGCTGTTGCAGCACTACTGCTGTTCTCCCTGACACTGCAGAAAGGTAGATGCTTTCTTCTAAAGTGTCTTCTTTTAATTGTGGCAGTTTTTTAAGACCATTAAATATGAAAAGGAGAAAAGCATATTTATGTGAACCCTGGGTTAAAAATAAAGGGGAATGGGATATTTAAGGATGCACAAAAAGCACTGAAGAATTTGAAATTGAAATGGTTCTGTCAGTGTGGAAATGCAGGGGTTTGTGCATGTATCTAGGTAATTTTCATATGGATTTGTGCATGTCTTTCTTGTGCAGTGTTGGTAGTGTCCATACTGCAGAAAACATCCTATAAATTACTTAATCAGTCTGTTTCTTTCCCTGTAATAATGAAATATTTGCATTAGCTTTCCATATGTCTACGTTTCTAACAGAGAAGCTGTGCTGAAGGCAATTTAGCCAAATTAAAAAATAAGTTTTGCTTAAGAATGAGGAGCTGATGAAGGGCTCAACTCTTTTCTTGCTGGGGGTGATGTAAATCATGAGTAAGTTTATTGGAGTTGATTACATTATAGTGGTGCAAGGAAACTCTATAATGAGATGTGAGTCAGGCTCAGAAAGTCCCATGCAGAGATGCCAAATGGCAGCACGGGATCATCAGAAAATCCCACAGAGCAACTTGAAAGTTAATTATTAGGGACATTTTCTCTTCTGGAGCAAAGACTGTTGTTTATTGAAGCAGGTTATGAACCTGCACAAATCCTGCTATGATTATTTGGCCAAGATCACACCACTCCGTGAAAAAAATGTGATTTCTTTCTCCCATTTGTTAGTCTTATGTGATATCCTGTTTTATGCCTTGTGTTTCCCTTGTGTTTTCCATCTGGCAGCTTCCACTCTGTGTATCTTTTCAAATAAGGATGAGGGTGGAGAAGGCAGGGTTTTCCCTGGAGATATGAAGAGAAAGGAGTCCTTTCCGCTAGCGAGTAGATTAAGAGTTTAGCCCATAAGCACCTTCACTGACCACCTTCAGAGTATGTAGCCTATTTGAGGTGCTGTACATGGAAAATGGCTCCCTTGGCTCACGTCTCTATGTCAGTTCCTACGAAAAAGACCAGAAGAGAGCGATACCATCTTATCTGACTTCAGCAATAGCTTCAGCCATCAGCCAGGGAGGATTTCCCATCACAGAACGGAGGGATGTTTCAGTTGAACCTCATTGATGCTATTTCTAATCCTAAACTAATTAATAAGCAAAATTATACCCCAGAGAGACATTCTGGTATGTTCGTTATGAATTCACACTTCCTCATCAGTAAGAAATCATTGTGTTTAAAATTGATAGGAGGAAACTGTTGCAAGGACTGCAGGATGCTTATGTGGTGGAGGTTGTAGGTGTCCTTCAGCTTGTGTATGAGTAATACTAGAAGAGTGGGAAGGACAAAGAAAAGATCATTAAGGGCCAGTGCTGTCTCAAAAAGGAAACAGAAAAAATTGGAGGAGAATCAGATGTGACTGCTGTATGCAAGAGCCTGTTTCAGGGCTTCCTGGGAAAGACTGGACATTCAGGGGTTGGTGAGTGCAGGAAGGATCACTGTCACCGGAATAAATACATGTTGCTCTGAGGATGGAAGCTCTGGTTGCAAGAACATTTCCATGGAAATATTTTGGAATGGGGAAATAAAAGGTTTCGATGGGGGAATAGTGAACAAGTCCAAGATGTTTCACCAGCCAAGATATCTGGAGAGCCAAGGAGGTGGGGACATACACCCCAGGGGGAAGGGAGTACCGTGGTACTGAGACTCAGACTCAAAGTACAGAGAAAAACTGATGGGGAAAGTAATACCTGGTAGACCAAAACCCCCAAAAGGGATGAAACAGAGTTGCACATGGGATACTGCTGTCATGAGCTGCTCTATCTGGTATGCGCTGAAATGTTACTCTGCCCCATTTCTTCCTTTTCAATGTCAACTAATGCATGCCTTTTCCTCCCCACAGCTTCTCTGGGGAATGGGAAGTTTGGGAGTTTTCTTCTTGGCATGATAACTAACATCCTTTGCGGTCCAGAAGGAACCTCCCTGGACCGTGTGAGCAGCTCTGCACATCCAGCCAGATGCGATACTGCGCATGAGCTTCTGGCCCAAGGGAAAGCAGAGTGGGGAGCCAAGCTCTCGGGAACAAGGAGTGGAAACCTGAGTCACCAGACAAGCCTACCCCTGAGCTTTGCTCCTTTTGCTAAAAAGTGGGGTCAAGGCCGTTGCAAGCACAGTAATTGTACTCCCAGTGTCTCTACTGTTCAAAGCAGGCTGGAGAAGAGCTGTGAATTAACCATGTGTTAGGGGAGGATGGGTAAGATGGGCTGTTGGAGGTGAGAGCAGCCCTGCCAGCGCATGCAGCCTCCCTGGGCAAGCCCCGCCTGAGCAGCGGGAAGGATCTGGGGGGGATGCTGGGGATGGGACAGGAGCTGGGCTATTGCATGGCTTGTCTGGTGCCAGGTTTACTGCTTGTGCTAGAAGGTAGTATAGCCTTTCAGAAAAATTACACTGGAGGGAAGAGGAACAGTTATTAAAAGTATCATTAATACCTACAAAAAGTTTTCATAAAACTTTGCTTCGAAGAAAATAAAAAGAAATCTCCTTATCATGTGAATGGAGTCACCAAGGAAAGCATTCTCAGGGCTTGGAGCAACTAGCGCCTGCATTGTGCTGAGTGCAGTGTCCTTGGAGCTTTCTCTGGGAGAGACGAACATTTTTCAGAGGGGTTAAGAAGGTTGCTCTCTGACACGCTGAATGTTTTTCAAGTAAAAAAAGTCACGCAATTCCCATGAACTTGTAAACTAGCCGTTCATAGTTTTGGCATTACCTCTTTAGGAGCAATCTGAGCCATCTCTGGCTGTGGATACTGTAGTCATCACAGAGTGACTTCAGAAATGTGAGTCAGATCATGACACCGGCTTCCTGCTTGCTGAGTAATCAGTCTGATTTGTGGTATGTGCTGCTTTGCTAGCACACCAGGCCCATTCCCGCTTTGCCACGTGTTTTGTCCGGGTTTTTTTATTCCGTTTGTTTCTTGTGTTTATTTATGGGTTGATAGGTTGAGCAGTTGACTTGAGCCAAGCACACCAAAGCATGTTGCATTCCAGGGTGGATTTTATTAATTTTTCTTCCACAATTATTACTAGTGTTGGTGAGAGGCCTGCAGGGGAGGAGGTTGAGAAGCCTCTGCTTTGTGCTTTGGTGCCAGGATATCTGCTTGCTCAGGCTTTACGTGAGCAAGCAGCACTGAGAACCAAGGAGGGAGACAGGGAGGCATGGGTCAGACTCCCTGAATCAGGGAGGTTTAGGGAGATGCTGTTTGAATTGACTCCCTGCCAGTTGAACCCAATACATCATGGATCTGGGCTGAGGCTGACGTTTTAATGGTTTGATTAGTTTAGGAAGAATACTTCTATTGCGTGTCTTCGATTATGTTAAGTACTGTGTGAAGTTGTTATATCAGGATGAGCTTAGATTGCCTTTCTGTATACAGTACAGTCTGTGCTGTCTATCCAGGATCCTACCAGTAAGCTGCTGGAATCCTCTTAAGTAAGGAGCTGTTAAATTAATAAAGCTGTTAATCACATGGAGGGTAAAAAAAGAGATAGAGAGGAGGAGAAAATCTTATGTAGAAATGCCAAATCGTAGCTCGAAGGTTTCCACATGGGATGGTCTTGCAGTGCTGGGTAGAGCAGTTCTTGTGTTAGAGAACTGCTTTTCATGTGGTGATTTTTATACAGCCTCATTTTTTTAGATATTCTCTGTGTCAGAGTTTGAGCCTTGCTCTTAATCAAATGTAACACTTATATTGCACTGTGCTTCTTAAATGTTAATCCCAACAGAACTCCTTTATCCTCAATAAAACCCTGTTACTATTATCCTCTGCGCACAGGCAAGAATTGCAGGCAGGGAGGTGAATTGTTAAAGCCCTTCTGCAGAGTTGCCATCAGTTCCAGTTCAGGACTGACAACCTGTGTTCAGACCATGGGACTGTGCTTTCACTCCAAATACAGTTGTAGGACTATGTAAAAGGTATTTCAGGTGTGTTTAAATATGACAGAATTGACTTAGGTGTTACTGAAGTCTATAGGATTTAAGTGGCTTGCCAGATACTCCAGTACTTTGAAAGTTTTGCTTTGCATCCATTGCTCAACAGAGTTGCATGAAAGAAATGGCACTGAAATGGAGCGTGATAAATAATTTACATAGAAAATAATTGAAAATTTACTTTTTCTGTATGATTGGCTATATGCAGCTGTTAATAGTACAGATAGTGAGCTGGGTTTGATTGCTCTTTTTTTACCAAACATGGCTGTAACAGAGTGCAGCTGGGGTAGACGTGGATTTATGTGTGTCTGATTGTTCATGTGTTGAAATAAACAGGGTCCTTGTCAGACTGATGTCAGCGTGGTTTTAGTCTTTGCTGCTGTTTTTCAGGGTGGAAGTGATTGCTATTGCTCAGCCTTTTAGCACAGGATGCCCCGCCTCAACTGCATATTTTAACTGAAATCACAGAATCAGAATTGGGTTGGAAGGGACCTTTAAAGGTCATCTGGTTCCAGCTGCCCTGCAAATGAGCAGAGACATCTTCAACTAGATCAGGTTGCTCAGAGCCCTGTTCAGTCTGACTCTGAACATTTCCAAGAGCTTGTTCATGTCTTGGTCTGGAAAGTTCTTATATGTCAGATATCCACTATGACATGCTGGCAAATGGAAGCAATTAAAAAATTAAAAAAAAAACCAAAACAAAAAAAAACCCAACCAAACAAAAAAACCCCACAACCCCAGAATTTAAAAAAATGCACCTTTATGGAGGGTCGAGGGCTGCAAGCAGAGCAGCAATGCTGACCCATGTGCAAGGGGCCAGGTCCATACAGAGATAAGTGGTATGTGTCACCAGGAAACCTACAGGCAATCTTAAGCCATAATCTGCCAGTGTTTTTGCATTTCTCTTTGAAGCTGGGGAACTGTGTTCCTCTAACGTGACCTTTGTATCCTCCTTTGGATCTTATTGTATGGACTGGAGGCCAGCATGTCATTAACAAAGGGGCAGAAAAGCAGCTCCGTCTGGGCTTTTTTTGTTGTTTTAAGACCTTTTCTGTTACAAACAGGCATGCCAGCACTTTGCCTGGACAGTCAGGGAGGGAAAGGGAAGTGGCAGTGCTGGCACACCACTGCTGCCCCCTGGCAGCTGTGCCCCAGCCCCAGCCACGCTGCTCACCACGGATGTGCCTGGCTCTGCCAGCTTGCCCTTGCCTAGTCTTGTGCCACCAAACTGCTTCTAACTGGTGTAGCTGAACGTCCACATCCACTCATCTGGACTGATGGGCTTCAGCTTTTGTCCTGTGAACAGCTGGCAAAGGCACCTGATACCAATAGCTGATGTTTTTTGGCAGGAAGGGCAGGGCATTTGGCCTCATCTCCACTGAATCCCAGCTCTTGGCTTTCTTTCAGAGGGAGGCACTCAGAGCAGATCCAGTTGACTGAGAAAATCTCTTTTTCAGATGATGAGCTGTGTCAGACGTGTAAGGCTTTCAAGGAATGGCAACTCCCAAGCCTAACTTTAGCACTTTGGCTCGAACTGCTGTGGTATGAGATGCAGCAGGATTAGAAAGGTCAGGCAACAGAAGCACCTCCCTGGCAAGCTCAGGGCTTGACAGTGACCCAGAGCTGCTGCCAGCTGTTGCCTGCTGGATGGCTCCAGGACATTCTGGGCTGTCTTGCTCCATTGCCGCCATTGGGGCTGGCAAATCTGATGTCAGCCTCTCAGTGTTTCACGGACAGCCATGGCCAGATACCACATGTGCTCTTACAGACGAGAGCTCCATCAACATTAAGACCATGAAGCCACATGATGGAGGTGCTGAGTCTGATGAGTGTGTCCTGCCATCCCTTGAGCACAGCTGACCAGTGCAGTCCCCCCCGCACAGGTGCTGAGTGAACAGCCCTGTTCTGTGCTCCTCAGAATCCTCCTCCAGACTTTGCATTTCCCAGCAGGAGGGCACTAAGAGCACCTCATCTCCGTCTGATATTTGGCATGCATTGTATCCAAGCCAAAAGTAATCCAAAGAAGCCACCACCAGACCAAGAGACCTGTGTTATCTCCTGCAGCTAAAGTCAACCAAAAAGCCTTGGAGGGCCCTTCGAGTACTCTGAGTTGAGAGAGACACTTTTGCATCTTGGGAAGAGCAAGTGATGTTGACTTCAGACCCAGGCAGAAGCAATATCTTTAATCTTATGTTGTACTGGATTCTTAATCTTCCTTACATTGCTGTATCTCATTTGCACATATTTTCCTGTGTACGTAGAGATACGGGCTTTTTTCAAATATTAATCAGCCTGACTGATGGTGGAGATTTGTGCATCTGACAACATGACATCAGTTCTGTTCGAGCCCAGTTGTTTGCAGGTCATTACAGAGCACCTCCTTGAAACAAGTGTTTCACAAGCAAGTTTGGGGCTTTTAGGTGTTAGTTTTCCAGCTTGTATTTACTTCAAGAAAAGTAAGAAGGACATAATTCTTTGGCACATTAATACCCTTATGTTGCCATGTCAAATACTGTTAGAAGTTTGTTGAGATCTTGAAATCCAATTTGTATCAGATTGCCCAGTGCTGTTAAGATTACCATGGACATAACTGGAAGTGTGTCTTGCTTTCTCTCCTTCCCTCCGTCCATCCTTCCCTCCCTTACCTGGTGTGTTACCTAGAGAGAGAAACTTAAGAGCACGTAAAACAGTGCTGTATGGATCATGGTGTAGGACCAGTGATAAATGGCACCCTGTGCTGCTGTTGGGAGATGCAGGGTGTGGAGCTGCAGTTCTATTTCTGCCAGCATGTAGGAAATCCACCTCTGGTTACAGAGCAAGGCAGGCAGAATTGGGGTTTGTTTCTTGCTTGTTGAGATCTACCCTTTTTATCGCCCACTTTTCTTCTTTTTTTTTTTTTTTTTTTTTT
>NW_008246058.1:5984616-5991829 GCF_000691975.1 Corvus brachyrhynchos
TGAAGCTGCTTTCTCCTGCCAGTGGGGTAGGCTAGGCTGCAGCAGAGCCAGGATAGGGCAGTGGTCGGGGCAGGGCCATGTGCTGGTGGTGCAGAGCTGCCTCTGGAGTCCTGCTGGTGTGGGACTGGTGCCCAGGACAGTGAGACAAGAGGTGTGCAGCTTTCATCTGCTTGTGAAGCATCCCCAGTTTAGCCAACAGCTCTGTAGCAGCTTGTCATTTGGGAGGCATAGAAATGCTCTTAAAATGACCTTTTTGGTTTCCTTTTCTCCTCCCAGCCCTTTTTCTATGAAAGCTATTACATTCTGGCTGCTGTCAATTTAAGAGTTTGTTAAACCACTCCAGACGTATTTGTAGAATATCTGTTCTGAGTGTAATCTACACTGTGCTCCCTGGACCCTTCCTCTCTGTCACAGAAAAATAAGCTTAATAGAGTTAAATGCAAAAATACAATTTCCACTGAACTATGAGAATTGACTGCATAAGCCTCCTATGTAAACAGAAAGCACCAATTTGTGCAGCTCTGCAGTTAAATACTGGAGATTAATTTTTTACAAATGTCAAATGTCTGTATTTAAATTTAATATACATGTTAAGCCTTTTCCCTTTTTCCTCAGCCTTTCATTTATAACAGGCATGGAGTCAGTTAGAATTACTTCTTTCCAAAAAACAAAGGGGTCTGATTTCTGAACCTCATACTAGGCATGGAAAAGGTTGCTTCCCTAAACAGGATTTACCCACTCATTCTCCACAGCCGCTGTGGGCCAGGGACTGTGTCCCAGGCTGCACAGAGATGTGTTCAGCTGAGGCCAGCAGCTGCCCCATGCTGCCCTTGCACTGTTGCCTGGACCTTGCCAGTGGGGCTTGTCAGCAGCACCTCTTCCTCCCCACTCATTTTCATAGTACTTCATCTCTTCACATTATTTTGGGAATGATGGGTGGAAGAAGGAGAACCTCTCCGCCATCTCTCTTCACAGTGTCTCCTCACATCCATGCACGTTTTAAAAGCGCAATGAATATGTGTTCTGGCCCAGATTCTGTTGCTGGGGTCTCTGCATGGGGGACTTTCAATTGTTTGAAGTGCTGGCACATCTGTCAGGTGATGTAGGTTGTCTGTTGGCGGGGTCTCTGGGTGTGTCTTGCTGGGGACCAGGCGTTGGGAGGGGAGCAGTTTCCCCATCTATCTCGTCAGCCTCTGCAGCAGCTGTGCTCCCGCCCCACATACACACACAGCCTCTCCATTGCCTGGTTCTGGGCTTGCTTGTGTAGCACATTGCTTCCAGAATGAAATTACTCTTTCTCATGGGGAAAATAAGTCTCCTCGGCTTTATAGGCAAGTTAGTCTCAAGGTGTTTGAGGAGGACTTACAGGGCAGTAGCCGTATGGATGACATTGGAGGCAAATATGAACACCAGTGCCTGAGTATTTTTTAGTTTTCTGTTGTGTGCCACGCATTTGTTTAACTAACTTATTCCCTTAATTAAAGTAACAGTAAGAAATAAAACATAAAAAACCGTGCAGCATCATGCTTTATTAGTAATCTCAGGAATGTTTCTACCACTCTATCTTTTAACCTGTACTTATTTTTTAAAGAATATTGAAGAGGATGCGTCTTTTGTTATTTTCTCTTATCATGTTTGCTGTTACCTTTCTGCTCTTCCTTATATATTTGAATAATTCCCTTGAAGCTACCTGATTGGTGTGCACAGATATTTGTGTGTATAACCATCTGCAGATCGAGTAATCAGTGGGAATTAATGCTGAAATTCTTGTTGATGTAGTTCAGGAAAAAGAAGGCAGAATAGGAATAACCCTTTCAGAAAAGCCATGAAATGTAAAAAAGGTAAAAAATGTAAAAAATGTAAAAAATGTAAAACCTGTGTTGCAGCATCTGAATAACAGAGCTGTACAGAAGAGAAATGACAGTGACATTGAACCCATCAGTAAACACTTCACAGCTTTCCTTTGGTGTTGCAAACCCTTTGAGCTCTGTTCTTCTGGTTGATGTGATGCTGGCTGGACCCCATGATGTGTTTTACAGCCTTATAATTCTCTTCCCCAGCTTATATTCTCTGTATACATTGGTGCTGTGTGACCCTGCTGCCTGGCCTGCTGAAGACAAACACTCAACCAAACTCAAATCTGTTGCCTGTGTCCTGTCTGTGTAGCACTTAATCTTGGGAATGACTGCCTCTTAATTTTTCTTGTTGCTTGTATTGCTGTACCTCAGGGCAACTGAGCCTGTCCATAGATGCAGTGATGCTTTATCTGCGTGAATTAACAACCTGAATAAAAGGTAGTGTCTCAGCAGCTCTCATTATTTATTTATCTTTATGTTGGTCTTATAGAACAAATAAAAGTGCACTGGGCAGTGTGAGATATGGAACAGCTGAGGAGCCCAGTTTGGCTTTCTCCAGCTGGTATCCAGGGTGGCTTCAAAGATTTGTGTCCTCTTTAACATGTGCACGCGTAAGCCTTGGAGTGGGGATGGAGACAGGGGCTGCATCAGTGGGTACTGAGGCAGTCCCCAGCTAAGCTCTCTGGCAGAGCTGACTGCAGGTGTCTGCAGATTTTGTGCCTCATGTAGTGGAAGATCACTCAGGGAGGTGCCAGTGCTGGTTGTGTCTGAGTATATGCAGCTTTGGTTAGCTACCAGTTACACCTTGGCTGCTCATCTCCAAGCACAAGTGTACTACTGAGCACAGCAACTTTGTGCACCATCGACTTTTAAGGCAGTACGGTCACAAATAGGGGCATGCAATTTTTACTAGGTCATGAGAGGTGGTTATTGTATTGTTGCTGAGTTATAACATCTTCATACAAGATGCTTGTGGCAGTGGAGATTCAATTTAGGGGTGACTGATTTACGAGATTACACCAGTGATATATGCATCAGTCTGTGCACAGGCTGCTCAAAATGGATGCATGGGGAGTACTTATCTGGGTATAAATGTACTATATATTGTAAATACATAATGCTTATGTAGACCAGTTTATGCCTTCCAGTAGTATGTGGAAGGAGCAGAGAATAGAGAGATACCTGCCTCCACTCAAACATGGAGCATGGTACTGGAGGTGCCAATATCTCAAGGATCAGAAGGGGCTTCTTATGTGCATTCATTATACATAAATCTCATATGTGTGTGCAAAGATATATATGTAAATGAGTACTGGAAGATTGAGTTTTGTATTCTGTGTATGTAAATGCCTACTCATGCACTTGGAAGTATAGTGCTGGCTGTAGGTTGCAAGTAT
Organism: Corvus brachyrhynchos; assembly: GCF_000691975.1. Classification (NCBI taxonomy): domain Eukaryota; kingdom Metazoa; phylum Chordata; class Aves; order Passeriformes; family Corvidae; genus Corvus; species Corvus brachyrhynchos. The sequence continues at coordinate 5,987,870 of NW_008246058.1, forward strand.
AGCAAAAGCATATGGCTTAAAAAATAACTTCAGCTCTGTGCTGTGAAATGGAAGAGAAATGCAGTGTAATGTGCGGAGCTGCAGTCACTACTTTTACCTCTGGGATTTTGACACATCCATTAACAAGGAGACCTTGGTGGTGCAGTTGTTCTCAATCACTGTCAGTCTCATGGAAAATTCAGAGGAAAAAAATCCACAAACTGGTGATATTGTTTAAGCGATAGCGCTGAAAGTCATTCATTTAATTTGAGTTATATATGACCATATAAATAAAATATAAGTGTATATGTGTACATAGTATTCTCATATGTATGATTAAATGTTTGTATGGTACTTTCCATTCCAAAAGGTAAGGTTGTGTAACAACCTTAAAATTAGGGAAAAAATTTAACTTGTATGCAGATGTGTTTTATTTTTTTTTGCTCATTAGTAAAATGACATGATTGCTAAGAAACAGGTTATCCACCCAACAATGTGTAGAAAGGCATCAGTTAACTTAGAAAACCAAAGTGGAGTGTAACGCAGTATCCAGCTTAACTGGTGACTTGGAGACTGAGTAAGCATTATACCCAGAGTGGGGCTGGAGGTGACTGGGGTCAGTGACTTGCTTTTAGATGGAAAAGGATTTTACTGGCTGCAAGATTATCTGGGAACCTGAGTGTGTGTAGTGGTATACGCGTAAGGAAAACTCAATAATAGATATGCAAAAATAATAAAAGAGATTGAAATAAGTAAGATAGAGATAAGTCTCTGCCTCAAAATCCAGATGTGGATTTCACAGAAGATACTTTTTTAATGAAAAATTTTGGGAAATACTTTCCCTTTCTCCTTCCAGCTGGCTCTTGCTTGCCCCATCTCTAATATAAGCCACATAAGAGAAATGCCAGTCATAATCTAATATTGCACTTGGTGACTATGAAGTATTAAGAAACAATGGGGAAATGAGAAAAAGAGACTGTAGGAGAACAGTCTCCAGACCTGGCCTCATTTTCATTGGTTTATCCGTTCTGGGAAAGAGGATATACAGTATTTTCAGTAATGTTTTCCACAGTTATTCATTTGCAGCTTTGTTTTTAACCTGGTTCTCAGTCTCTGATATTTTTCTTTCTTCTTATTTGTGATGTGAGTCTGATACCCACCATCATCGCCAATAACCTGAAAACAAATTACTTTCATAAACTGGGTAAGTTAAACCTCTGACTGTCCATAGCCTCCACTGCCATTAATGGCTTTTTTGTTCATGGCCCCAGACACCGGTCTTAAAAAACCCTTGTGCCTAGACATGACTCAGAGGATAGATGTTCAAGCATGAATGACAAATTAGTTTATCTCAAATATATGAAAAAGAAATGAGGTGTGACAATGTCAAAGTTAGATAGGCTTCTGAAAAGCCAGCATGACCTTGTGCAATGTGTGTGCCGAGTTGCTAAATTTAACTGGGTACAGTCTTGTTAAGAGAGTGCTAATGCTCCTTTTCCAGGAGGAAAATGGGCCTTTTTGGTTCCCTAGGCACCTGACCTCTTTTGGTGCACATATTGAATAGCTTGCACATCCTGACCTGCTTCTTTTTACAACCCTTCCAGCTGAGCCCAAGGAAATACTGCCAGGAGCAGGGGAGGGAGGAGACCAAAGCATGGACCAAGTAGGAGAGGGACCCACATCTCTTCACTGCTTTATACAGCAGGTCACATAGAAGTATAGGAGAGTTTCTTGACCCAGAGTGTTTTACCTGCAGAGCCTTAAAGGCTGTTCTGTTACCTTGCTGGAAATGGGATCCATGCTAAGGCCAACAGGAGATGCAGAGGGGTAGGAGAGAGCTCATGGGTTTGCTTTTCACAGCTCCTTCTTGGAGTTGCAGGTGTTGCCGTGCCCAGCAGGAGCATGCCATGCCTGGCATGCAGCATTTATTTCCGGAGCCATGGAGGCGATCTTGGGTGGGATGACACCTGTAGCTTCAGGTGTTTTCCTGTCTGTTCACTGTCAGGGTGGCCAAATGTCCTCCCCATCAGTTGTGCAGCAGTACTAGGCTGGCTAATCCCAACTGCGTCCTCTTGGCCACCTCAGTGGTATAACCCAGTGGTATATGCCCAGCACAGCCAGCTTGGCAGCTTGGAACTGCAGGGCTGTCTGGTTCAAAGACTTTTCCTATTCCCCTAGTGTACAGTGTGGCCTCACTTGGGTTTTCTCTAGAAACTCAATTGCCCTACATATTTCTGGAGGCACGTCACCTTTGCTCTGTCAGCTGGGGCCATGCAGGCTGTTGACAGCAGTGGAAAGATGACTTCATGCGTCTTGCAGTCTGTGCTCCCGTCTCTGCTTTCCAGGCTGGGCAGCATTTAAGGTTTCTCTTTCTGTTGGTTTTGGTTTGTTTTTTTGTTTTGTTTTGGTTTTTTTTTTACAGGAGGAGTTATCCTGGCTTACGCTGCATTTATGATTCACTGTAATCATTAGGTCCTTTTCTGAAAGGCTGTAATCTAATTAGTCGCTCCCCACCCTGCATGAAGTATATTAATAACAATAGGAACAGTTCATTTGAGAAAATCCTTTGTAAACTGTGCATGTGGCACATATGCACGGCAAAGTAGAAACCTTGCAGAGTAAAAATCTTAAAGAGCTTTACCAAAAATAATGCGTACCCTTGTTTCCATTTTATGGATATGGAAACAAACTCATGGACTTAGTAACCTGACAGGTTTTTCACCACCCCAAAGGGAACTGAATGGGCTGAGCTGGAAAGGAGTGTAGTGATCTGGAGCTCCTGCCCTGTCCTGTGCCTACCCTGCCAGCAGGAAATGTGTGCAGTGTTCTGCTTATCTCTTATCTGACCCACTTCTTCATGTTATTTCCCTCTTAATTCTTGTCTTTCAAGTACTGTGGTGTGATGGAATGGGGATTCTCATCACTACATGCACCAGAAAGATAAATGTTGTGTCCCAGTATTTTGTAAGCTGGCCCACCGGAATTTTTGCTTTGGAGAGTCAGCTCTTTTGAAAAGTCCCTGTCGTGACAGCGCACATTGGGTACAAATCATCAAAATAGGAAGATAGGTGGTTTGCAGCTAGTTTGCTGGCTAGAGGTGTTTGGACTGTGAATCACTCACCATCACTCTGCTTTGCATACAAAATATCTTGTATCAAATTACATCTGTGCATTTTTGTCCTCTTTTTCTATGCCTCCAAGGTCTGACAGTAACAATTACTCTGCTTTCATAAACCTGCTGGACAGCAGTGCTTGGTCACATCTTCTATTTATTCACCTTGTTTAGGCTTGCAGTGATAATTGTTTTTTTCTCTGAAGCATATGATATAACCCATGAGGCCAATGTGAGGTTGCCATGAGCCATGCAACGCAGCAATCACTGGCAAATGCTGATTACCTTTGTGCTCAGATGATTTGAGAGGTTGCATGAAGGTGTAAATAGATAATTTTCTTTTCGCTTCTGTTAGCAATGCAACCAAAGGGATTCCCCCTCATTTAGCATTATTCCAATTCAATTTGCAGCAGCCTTGTCAGCCAAGAAATACCCTGGTGAGCTTCTGGTCAAGAGTGGTTTCCTAAGTGCCACTAGAAAAGCAGCCAGCCCTCCCAGGGAAAATGAGTCCTCTTTCTTGTCCATGTTTGTTGCTAGTAGCAGGCTTTAGCATTTAGACTGCCTTGTCACATTTCAAAGGCATAAAAAAAAGTATAAAATAATTTGTCTGCTTTCTTTTACACTTATTTACAGAAAATCAAAATTAATAGTTCTCTTTGAACTGAGGGGGATCCTTTTCACTTTGCCATTTCCTTCTCCTTTTTCTTCATGTTAAAGCAGGACTCCTGGGTCCTGCAATGAAAAAAAGTAGCAGCCTTGTTGCTAAAACTTAGAAGTTTTGAGAACGAGGTGGAAGTCTCTCAAGGAGATTTCTGTTTTCTTTCCAAGAACAGTTACAGTTCTTCCTAAACGGATTATCTTCTTCAGCA
>NW_008246058.1:5992188-6005087 GCF_000691975.1 Corvus brachyrhynchos
GACAGCCCTGCTGAGCGTGAGGGAGTATTTTCTTTTTTTACAGGGATTTAAGGGACTTTTTAAAAACTAGTTCTTTAATTAAATATGGGGAAAGATTGTAAACTGAAGCATTTATGTGGATGGTTATGGTGGCACTGTGGGCTTTATTTTCACAGATTAGACAAAATTCTTCTTTTAGTTTTACCTTCCTTGTTTTTCTGCTGGATTGGTGGCCTTCTGGGAGGGGACTGCTGGCTAAGCAGAATGGTGGCCGTGGATGTCACAGACTCCTCTCCCAAAAAGTCTGCTGCTGTTGGAGCTGGTCCCACGTTGTAGGATGGATCTGGGCATTTCATTCCCTGTATCTCTGTGCTAGGTGGGTGTTAGAGGGACAGAGCATCAGCAAAGGGATGACCCAAGCTGGGCAAGTGTGAGGCTGGTCTTTAACTCCAAGTGCACAGTTGAGTTATTGGGATACTTCTGCCCAGTTTTGCTCTGTATCAGGATCCAGCTGGAGAAAACTCAGTGCTTTGACTAATTGCTGTTACTTGGTTCCAGTACTTCCCCATCAGGTATTTTAATTAAATAAGTTCTAGTTCCATCTTAGCATAAATGCAGACTTCACACCAATTCCCATAATTTTGGCTTAGTCTGTAGCCTCCACCAAGAGCCAGCACACTGCCACGTTGGAAATTTTAGGCTCACACAGGATGACTGCTGCTTTGAAAAGGAGATAAATATCTTTTTACTGCCTCGTAAACAGATAAAAAAGCAGAAGGACCAAGGTCCTGCATTTGTGGAGATTCAAGTCTGAGCAGGAGCTGGGTCTGGGAAGGAAAGCCAGAGTGTTCTTGCAGGGATGAAGGGAAGGTGCGACTGGAGAGCCCGTCTTGGGCCAGGAGCTGTGGCTGCACTTTTGAATCATAGCCAAACTGTGCCCTGCAGTGGGGACATCTTCTCACCTTCCCTCCCCCTTGCTTGGCTTGGGGGCTGCCACCATGGACAGCCCAGTGGTAGCAGAGTACATCTGGTAGGAGAGAGTTTGTGGGTCATGATTCATCTGGAGGGCGAATTAAAAAGTGCCTTATTTTTAGAAACAAATGTCCTCACAAGGCTAATTCTTCATGCGTTTGTAGTGAAACAATTCACTTCAGGTATGTTTTAGTTTTCCTGTTCAACTTTCAGCTTTAAACCAGGTCTTCCTCATTTTAATCACTCGTGTATGGCTGCCATCTCCTCCAAGCTGGTTGCTGGATGTGGGCAGGCATCCTCCAGCTGTGACTGCCCCTGAAGCCCGTGGGTCAGGTACTGATGCAGGTGTGTGGGGTGACCTCCCTGGGCTTGGGGTGGCCAGCAGGACTGCCATGACCTGCAAATGCACCTGGCATTCATCACCACCTTTGTCGAGGGAAGCACTCATGGTGCGGGAATTACCAGTCCCATTACCACTCCAGTGCCAGGGAAATGAAGCTTTTGCATTACAAGACCATGGTAAATCACAGGGAGCGATGACAGCTTCGTTAGCATGGGCAAAGTTACTGTAATTTACGTATAAATAACTCCTTTGTGTCAAGATAATTCAGCTACCTTAAAATGCCTTCTCGAATTCTGTAGAGATACCTGTGATTTACACACCATAGTTCTTGGCATTTTCCTAATTACATGTAGACATTTTCAGGGATTTTTTCGGTGTTCATGCTTGCAGGTCAGCCCTTAGCTGTAAACTTTCTCCAGGAGGTCCTGGAGGACATGGGGCAGGTTGGCTTCTTCCTCCTCTGCTTTCCTGGCTGGGCTGGGACAGTGGCGCAAGGGTGTCCATTGGCAGTGGGGCTTTGCTCAGCAAGTTCACACAGTATCCCAAGGCCACTGGCCAAAGACTGCCCGAGGGGCAGGCACTAGGCAAAGCATGTGATGCCTCCTGCAATGACAGGCCGTGTCATTGGTTTCCATCAGTTCTCAAAAGGTTTTTTGGGAAGAATTTTTGCTTACAATTAAGCATGGCTTTACAAATGGGGAATGTTTCACCGCTTCCCTTTGGTCATATTGTTTGCTTGCCGAGGAGCAGTACAGCTGTCAGGTTCAATTCTGTGCCTACGTGAACTTGTTTAGATTTGCCTGCCTCCTGGTGGCTAATGCCAAGTGTCTGAAGGCACTGTTTCCTGTTTAACTGTGTGGGAGAAGGTGTTTTTTTAATAAAAGGTTTGAAAGGGCTTGGCATTACTGGGCCTACAAATCATCGGAGCATTTCAGCAGCCTTAATTGTTTTCCAGCACAACTGTGTTTTCAACTCATTATTGGCACATTCAATAGCATCTGTATTTTTTGTGTTAGGAGTGTCGTGCTGTGCAACCTTTTACCGACTGTAGTCTTTAGCCAGGTGAAACGCTCCATCTGGTCTTTGGGGTACAGCTTGAGCTCCTCATGTGTGCTCCTCTGGACAGGAAACCCACAACCCTGCTGCGCCAGGTCGGTGGACCTGCGGCGCTGGTGTTTCTTCCACGTACTTTGCAGAGAAGTAAGTCTCAGCCTTTTGGGGTAGACCAGGTATGAAGGGGGCTGGATCACAGGCTCCTCTCTGCACTTCTAGTTCACTTTCCCTGCTATGCAGATTTTGTCCTGGCACCCTACATAAGGACCACTGGAATTAGACTTGAAAGCCATAACATGAGTGTGCATTACAGTAGCTTCTGGTGTGGTTGATGATTTTACCTTTGTTACAGAAATTTCCATTCCACAGAAGAGCCAAGTAGGAAAACAGCTTTTGAATCATGGGGCTTTCAGTTGGAGAACAGTTTAATGGAAGTGCTGCATTCCTCCAGAAATTCATCACATGTTGCAAACAGCAGTCAAGTTGCATCATAGCCCAGTAAGGTGCGGGCAGGCTCCTCCACCCACTATAATGACAGGAAAAAGACAGGTGGTTCAGGTACTGTATGTGGACACTGAAGGGGTAGAGAGAGGAGTCACACACTAGTAAGAATAACTAAAAGAGCTGAGACAGCAGCCCCAGCTTGTCTGATGCCTTTGTTTGGTGGACAAAAGGCATGTTTTTCATTTCCATTAAGCTTAATATGATTGAATTAACAAGAATTGAAATGCCCCCTTCATCACTGCTGAGACACGCTCGCATCTGTGGCTGCTGTCATAATGTTGGAATGTGTTGAGGACCACTGGCAGCATGTCCTTCATCACACCATCCGAGTGTGAGCTTGAGGATGTGCTCTGCCGTACCTGACAGAGGAGGTGTGAGAATTTGGTAATAGTTGTACCATGCAACCAGTATTTGAGCTGTTTTTTCAGTTTGCCTCCATCCAGCTCAGAGCACAGCAGGAGCAAGGGGAAAAAAAAATCAAGTGATGATGAGCTGCATGCAGGCTGGGCTGGAGGAGAAGCACCCTACCAGTCTCTTTGGGGAAAAAACAAATGGGGCCTTAGACATTGAACAGTTTTGGAAGCTTCACCTTTGGGTTTTTTTATGGAAGGGGGAAACGCAGGCCTTGAAGCTCCAGGGGTAGAACAGGATATTTTGGTGGGCACATATTGAGCACCATCTTCAGATGAGGGGGGCTGTTAGAGAGAGGGACTTCAGGGTATGGGCCTAAGTATTTTGTGGTGTCTTTTCATGGCAGAGTAGTAGTATTACCTTGCGCTGCTGTATCTACAAACCCAGCCTTTCTGCAGTCTTCTTTTCCAATAGGGGACTTTTGCCTTAAATACAGAACCTGATAAAAATAATGATTAATCTGCTGTTCTTATGCCTCAAAGCAGTTGTTCACCGAATAGTTTAATGTCTGGACCTTTAAAATAGAAGGAATTACTTAGACACTTTATAGGTTTTTTAACTTTAGCCTCAGAGATGGCGAGCAGGGGATTCAACCTGAAGAGAAAAACACATGTGCACTAAGGGAATTGTGGGTTGGCGTTTCTTTCCAAGCTCTGCTTGGCTTTTGCAGGCTCCAGCCCCGTAGTCCCCTGGCCATGCTTCCTGCTGCAGGAGGACTGCAGGGCTTGGGGAGAGTGAAGGTTGTGGTGTCCTTCAGAAAATCCAGCTTTCCAAAGGTTTGAAATAAAGATTTTGCAACTGAGCTGCAGAGTTTTTAAGGGGAATTCTTTGGGGATGGAAACAAATAGCTTGTCATACCATTTCACAGGATTTAGCAAAAGGTATTGCTTCAGCAAGGGATAGTGTGGGTATTTGGGTTTTTTTTTAATAATGGCATGGGGGATTTCTTTTTTCGTTTTGTCTCATAGTGAGTAGAGTGTGTACAACTGACTTCTGAATGGAATAGATTCCTTTTAGAAACTGGAACTGATGTTAAACTGTGATTTGACCCACTGATGAATTAATGAAACACTGAAGCACTACAGATTTTAAATAACTCTCCCAGTCCCACAGGAAATTCAGAGCAGACCCAGGACCAGAGCCCATGTCTGTTGCTGTGGGAGCAGACTTCCCCAGAGACTGATTAGGGTGTGAAATCCCTGGCAGTTCCTTCTCACTCACCATCTATCTGGGAGAAGCTGCAACTGAAGTGAGCCTTCCTGCAGGGAGTCTGAATATTTTGGTTAATCACTTTTTCTCCCACGGTCCATTTTTCCATGCCATTTCAATTTTTTTTAATTGCTTGAATTTCTAATGAGCTAAAAATACGAAGGGTGTGTGTGCCTAGATGCTGCCGTAGGTCTCAGCGTACCTTCTCTGGAAATGATGGAGCAAATTCAAAAATGTGGTGCCAAGAGGATCATTTGAAAGGGAATGAATTTGCAGTCAGCTGTAGCATTGCCATGGTAAACAGGCATGATTGTAGGGGTTTAAATCCTCAAAGGGTCTTGCAGAGCTCTAGAGATACAGAGGAAAAATGAGTTTAAAATTGCAAGCTCACTGCCACGTTGGGGGAAGGCTGCTGCAGCAAGGCATTGTTTAAGGGCTCTGTTTTCGCATGCTTCTGAAAATGTGCTCTTGGAAACAGGGATTTGTGCCTAAATGGGAATCCAGACAGACAAAACACTTCATTTATTTATGTAAATGTCTGTATAAAAATGCAAATGCGGTACCTATGGCTATTGCCTCCATATTGGGCTACAGTATAGCATATAAAAGGCATACTGATGAGTTTTCAGTGAATTTTCTGAAAATGCTTGAACAGTTATGGGCTCTGATGTATAAAGTTACCTTTTAAAGTTATTTAAAGAACTAGATATTTGGTTTTGCATCCCAATGGCTCAGCTCCCCACTTTGAAAATACTTCCAATTTAAAAGAAATCTGAATCTAGAAATCAGCTTTAATTCTGCTGCTGGTTAACTTCACTCTGGGGTATATTTCCTAGATAGTTCCAACCTCAGCTTATGCATTTATTTACTTAATTCAGAGTTTTGTAATTTTTTTGAAAAGCATGCTTTGATCTTCAGGCAGATGCAATGCAGCTGAATCCAAAACACAGTAATTGAACAGGATGGCTGAGGACTGGAACTGCCTGTACCTGGCAAAACCAGCAGTAGATAGTAACACCGAGCTTGCTGAAGAGTCCATTTAAAAATGGTGATTAATTTCAATTTTTAAACTGTCCTTAATTTGATATTATGTCTTGCCATGTTGCAAGTATCCTTTGACAGTCTCCTGTTAAGAATTTCAAATAAAAATGTTTTGGCTGACACTTAAATAAAATACCAGCTGATTTGGAAAGATATGGATAATGTTGGTGAGTTGTGCATAACCTGTGCCAGCACTAATGCTCTCCTGCCAGTCTTCATCTGTTTCTATGAGGAAGAGTTAAAATACTGTGGTGCCTGTGCTGCCATTCTCCCAGCACTGCTTTTGACAAGAACAAGGAGCTTTTTCTGTGGGTAAGGCAGACACTGTCTGAGCTGTCTTCCCAGGAGAACAAGAAATAAAAAACGAGAAGAAGAAATGAAAAAAGAGGAAACTCTGGCATGTGAACGTGCACATGGGGACAGACACACACCTCCCCTCAAGTCGTCCTGGGGAAAGCAGCATTCCTTATCTGCAGCATATCGTAGGGAACGTATACACAGCAATGTACCCGTAGGCACTGTATGTTCTTTTCTCAGTCACATCTGGAGATTTCCAGCTGACTTCCCAAGATGTGGGGATGATCTAGAGGGGTTTAAGGTTTCCATGCTGGGAGTCTGTTTTGCAGTAAAGAAGAAAATTATCAAGTTTGGTCACTCCTGGTGCTCTATATTTCAAAGTGCACCTGCCCTACAAGGTTCATTTCCACAGTGTTAGCTCCTTCTAATCTTCAGTTTGAGACCCTGAGCTCTGGTGGATCAGACATAATAGAGTTATATTTAAATGTATGAATCTGCAATACCTACTCTCACTTTCTTCTCTCTTTGCTTGCTTTTCTGGTGATTTTCCTGCCTGTCTTCCCTGGTGCTTTCTCCTTCTCCACCTATTAAAAATAAAACCAGCCTGGCTGAAATGGATGGTGTTTGTTGCTGCAGTCTCAGATTTCATGAGCCTTGTCAGACAACAAAGTGAGCAATGCACTGGATCGCCTTTATCCAGCCTAAGAAACTGCTGTTGATCAAATCTGCCGTGTCCTGGTTGAAGAAGCTTTCATGGAGCAGGAGTGATCAGCTATCTCCATGACAGCCTTGTCGCAGGGTGCCTATTGCCTCCCTTGGCTCTCTGCTTAGCCAAGCCAAGCTGCTTGGAGGTGCCTAATGAGGGACAAGCCAGGATTCTTTGTGCTCTAATTAATAAAAAATTAACCTCTGGTCGCTGGCTGTTTCCAGCACTCCCAGCGCTACTTGTTTGCAAGGAGGCAGCTATTATTTTCTGTCTCATTCTTTCAGACAGGCACAAGTAAGAGACAAGGGAATCACCCTTTGCCAAGGGCTTTTCCAGAGTTTTTTTAGAAAGCATCATATGTCCGTGCATGTAAGTTTTTAAGTCATTCTGGGATTGAGTGTTCAAGTAATGAGCTGTATTTGTCTTTTGAGCTGCCTGGATCCCACTGCAGCCCTTCAGCAGCAGTACTTAGGGGTTTCTGCCCTGTATTACTAAAACCACCATCAACTGCTCCCAATCTTTAAATAGTTAAAGATTACCTTGATCTTTAATATTGTTTTTGGGATGCTTTTTTTTCTCCCTACTTTTGCTCTTTTGCAGTCATCATAGTGAGCTTGAAAGGAAGAAATTGTCCAAAATACATATTTTTTGTTTTTCTCAGGTCAGGGGGAAAGGAAGAAAAATAGTTATGACTTGCTGGCTTTGAGAGAACAGACTTTCTAGCCATGTGTGTGCTCACCAGAGTAGGTGAATTCCTTGTTGACTGGGAGTGGAGAGAGGTTTGGGTTCCACCAGCTGGTTCCTGCCCAGCCACTGACTTTACGTGACCTTGGAGGAGTTACTAAACCTGCCAACTTTATTTTCTCTAACTATAAATCAACCATTATTTCTGTAACAGAAAAGGAATTTTTGTTTTGAATTAATGGCAGAGGTTTAGGGTCCAATTTCTCAGCTCCATGCAATGTTGGAGACTGTAGAGCAGTTAAATTGGTTGGGCTCAATCTTCATATGTCTTCTGCTCCATAGTTATGAGTACTATAGTTATGAGTGTTGATGGAGTGTTAATTCTTCCTACAGTGACTAACAATATTTTCAGGCTTGTGCAGGATGCAGAGAACTTTAATTTTTTATATTTTATGCAGAGGGAAGATGATATCGATGCTGGATACTCTTGAGGGGGTCATTTGTGCAAGCAGTCTTTGAGGGGTGAGCAGGTCTGTGGTAGTGTTTGGCACCAAACATCATCTTGATATGATTTTGTATCACTTTCACAGTGCATATTTGCAAGCCTGGAGGAAGGATACACTACTGGCCCACAGGTGCTGTGCTTTTATTCATTTCTTTCATATGTGCTCAACAAATGAGCAACTTTTGTGATAATACCACTTCCTGAATTTCCTTTCATTTTGGCCACTGATAAAGGTTTTATTTGATGAATAGCAGAATATACCTGAGGTGGTCAGCCTTGATTTTTGTGGTATGTTGGCTCTTCAAGGAAAGAAAAGGAAGGGTAGAAGAGAGTTCAAATTTATCATCTTGAGAAGTCAGACTACCATGTAAAGAAGCAGATGTTATCATCCTTTGCACAGAATACCCCTGCCAGATTTCTGCAAGACAGTGCGTTAAATACCTGATAGTGGCTCAACAATGTAGTCAATCTTAAATACCTTCTACCTGTGTTAGTGGCTGAGGTGTAGAAGTACTCAGGAAACCACTGTTGCAGGTTCAGAGGCAGCCTGTCTGAAAGGTGGTGCTGTAGTGATGTGGTCCCAGGGCTGGAAAAGCTGTCCCAGTGGTTGTACTCCAACACATCATGCTTCCAGCCCTGGGCCACCGTCACTGGCCACAGTAGGTTTCATGTTGTCCCTTAGGAATACCCTGCTTTATTTTTCCATTGTGTTGAAGTGTTACTGTCCACCAATTAATACTGGAGGTCCGTGTTGGTTCCTTACTGAAGATGAAGGTAGACATTCATGCAGGCTGGAAAAAGCAGGATGCTGTTTACAAGGAGGAAAGGCTGTGGGAATGATCAGCTTTTATTGTGAGTCAGGAGGGGGCTTTTCTTGTTCTTTAGTTTCTTTGATTCTTCCCTGCCTTGGGAGAAAAGGCAAAAAATACCGCCTTTCATAGAATATTCATCAAGGTAAACAAAATTCAGCCCAGAAAGAATGTTTGGGGAATAATTTTTTTAGAGCTAAGGGGAGCTATCTGATGAGAATGCTCTGCTGTATATTTCAGCAATATATATAGATACAGATATAGATATATATAGGGAGAAAGAGATATATATATATGCATTGGAAGAAATACACTAGCTTGGTCGTTTTGTTTGTTACTGTTGGCTTTGGCACTGAAGTGATGTAGTTCTTAAAGTAACACAGGAGACTATCTTTATTGCATTAAAAAGTCAGAGGAGAAGAATGAAGCCATCTCAGTGAACCAAATTGTTGGTGATCTAGCATACAAATTTTTTACATTTTTTGAAAAAATATCTGGTGAAAAAGTGTGACAGTTGAAAATGAAGCAGCACCTTCTTTGCTAGGCCTCTGCAAATGTAATAGTAATCTCCAAAAAATTACCTATTTCTAGTCTAAATGTTTCATGAGTAACTGCCTACAAGTGGCAGGAATTAATCAAAATGAGAATGCTTTTAAGCTACATCTTTTAGCTTCTTTTCAATAATAGATAATTATTGACATTTCTGGGAAGCATATGGAGTCCCAGAACAGCAGCAGTACAGTAAGCTCCTTCAGTCTTTCTTTCAACTTGAGCTTGGGGTTCTTCCTGTCGAAAGAAGCAAAATCTCAAGTCTGTTGATGGCAACAGAAATGCTCTCTGCAATTGAAAATTGGCTGTTTCCACCATTTAGTCATTTCTGGTTTGAGGCACATTCAGTCTTTGAGGTCTCTGCTGAGAATTGCCAGCGAGTGGAACAATAACTGAGGTTATAATTTTTGTGGTGCAGAAATATTAGCTCTCTGGCAACTGGACTAAACATACCAGACTCATTTCTCATAAGACACCAGAAAAGGTTCAGTGCAGAACATTACTCAGACAAATTGTTGATATTTCAGAGCACAGAGCAGGAAGGATTAATTTGTCCAATAACTCTCTTCATGTGATCAGAAATTTTGAGTGGCAACAACTTGTTTGGCAAATGACATTGCTAATGTCGTCTGCAAACTCTTAACTCCACTCCTAAACCTGAGAGTGTATGTTTTTTCATTGATGAATGCTGCTGTAGGTATAAATTTCCCCTATATCCAAAAGGAGAATGTAACCCTCATTTCAGATGTGTGTGCTGAAGGAGAGAGGAAGAGAGTTAATGCCGTAAGTCCTTTAGGGCTCTGGGTTTATCAGGCTTGGCAGGATTTGGTTGTAGTTCAAAGTGCAAATTCTTGAAACAGTGGAGATGGCTGCTGAGCCTTACTGGCATTGTTTTAGTTTTTGGTCTTTTGTTTTAAGAGAAAGCTGTGGTTCATATAACTTGGGAACCCTTTTTTCTTCAGTCTCCGGAATTTCTTGCATGTGCTTTCCCAGTGTATAACATGCACACATTTCTCATGTAAAAGTGCAAGCTTTCGCATAAGAAATGTATTTTTGCTGTGTTGAGACCTACATAAAACCAGTAAGGATGCTTGGTTCTTGCTAGTATACAAGCATATATACATGCATGTAAAGATCTTGAGTCTGAGGTGTATCTAAGTCTGCAGTTCAGTCTGTGAACCTCTCATTTAAGTTATATTCTGAATTATTTTGATATTGTTTTTAATCTCAAAGACATCAACACATTTCTTAAAAAACTGTAAATCAGTCCCTTTGTGGATTTCACAGCTCTGTCAGGTTCAGGAGTAGTAAAGCTTATTTGAGAAAGTGCTTTTTGCAGTATTTCTAAATGTGAGTGTGGCTTCTGCAGTTGTTGTTCATAAAAAGCACTTTTGACAATTTCAGAAAATGTAAATTTAATCTTGATAAGTGCTTTCCCTGAATGCGACCTTTCCTCTGTAGTGGGAGAGTGCATATTACATCAGCATAAATGCATTCAGATAGCTCTATATACAGGCAAGTGACCTCTCATTCAAAAGATGTTTTAGGATCATTTCGAAGACCCTATTATCCAGCAGAAAGTTTAATGTAGATTAGGGAAAATGTAATATAGTTTTAGGTTTTCTGTGTTTTTTCCCCTGTGTAACAAAGCGAATCAGGACTTTGCCTAGAAATCATTTCGCACACTGTCTTCTGAGCTGATCACTGTCATTATTTTAGGTCTAGAAAGCACTATTCATTCATTTTTTCTGCCCTGTAATACAGACGGAGTTAGCAGGTAATGCAGAGCTTTCTATTGTAAATAAATAGCATAGAAATGGAAAAACTGGCATCTTTATTTTTCACACATTGTTGTTTCTTGTCCATTTACAAATGAAATTTTAAGTTTTTCAATGGCATTTTGAAAACCTTCACATCCTACCTTGTCAGAAGAGTCACGGCAGTAATACAGCAAGATTGTTTAAAAACAAACAGTAATTTTTTAGGGATCTTATTGTGTACAAGTAGTATTAGTATGCATGAACTACCTGACTTGTAAATCCTGAGACATTGGTGGGGTGTTGGGGCTTGAAAACAATTCCAGATTTGTATTTTCTCCAGGTATTCAGCATCCCAACAACATTGTGGTTTCCACAGATACAGTTGAAAGGGAAGATTTCTCAGAGCCCCGTGCTGTTTTAATGAGGGTATCATGTGTCAATCCCAGTGGAGCCGTTACCCTCTGGACAGGCAAAGCACAGCACCAGCTGGGTTTAAAGGTTCCTGCACAGCCTTGCTTCCTTGTCAGCACCACCAAGAGAGGGATCCAGGCACCACAAGCAGACAAAATGCATCTAAGCCATCTTCCCAGGCCTGGCATATGCAGTTCAGGATGCGATGGATATCTGCACCCTTTCAGACTGGCAGCTGGAGACTGGGGAGAAGACCCTAGGAAGCCTGAAAAGGTAGCAGACCATCTGCATTTGGGCATATGAGCTGCTTAGGAGAGCAGGAGAGGGATCAGTACCAGTCAAAGCTTATTAGAAATTTTTTGAGCAAATTTCAATGGGTACTGGATGACATCTTTGTGGTGTGGGGGTTGTGGTACTAGGAAACGTTATGCTGGATTTTATCATCAAAGTGCATCTTCACCTTGATTTTCCCATTGTTGCGGTTTAACCCCAGCCAACAGCCAAGCCCCAGGCAGCCACTCACTCATTCTCCACCAGTGGGTTTGGGGACAGAATTGAAAGGGTAAAAGGTAGAGAACGTGTGGGTTGAGATGAAGACAGTTTACTAGGGAAAGCAAAAACCACACATGCAAACAAAGGAAAAAAAAGGAGTTAATTCACTGCTTCCCATGGGCTGGCAGGTGTCCAGCCATCTCCAGGAGAGCAAAGCCCCATCATGTGTAATGGTGACTTGGGAAGACAAATGCCATCACTCTAAATGTCCCCCTTTCTCCCTTCTTCCCCCACCTTTATATCCTGAGCATGATGTCATATGGTCTAGAATATGCCTTTGGTCAGCTTGGGTCACCTGTCCTGGCTGTGTCTCCTCCCAACCTCCCAGACACCCCCAACTTCCCTGCCAGTATGGCAGTACAAAAAGCAGAAAAGGCCTTGGCTCTGTGTAAGCCCTACACAGCAATAACAAAAGCAGCTCTATATTATCAACTTTTGTGTTCAGCACAAATCCAAAACACAGCCCCACAGCAGCCACTGTGAAGAAAATTAACTCTACTACAGCCAAAACCAGCATACCCATGTATTAGTTGAAAGGGCTTTCTCAGATGGCTTGTGCTAGTCCAGAGCAGTGTTCTTGGACTGGTTTAGGGCCCCTAAAACTCTTACTTGTATATTATTAGTCCAGTTATTTACATTCCTGTCCAGGCCTTGAAAAATCTTTTGCCTCTTTGTTTTCAGGTTTTCTTCATGACTGTTTAGCCTGTTCAGGCAGTGCCTGTGCCTCAGTGGAAGGCACCCTTGGCTTCTAATCTTGTGACTCTCAAATGAGCTCTATTTCAAAGTCTGTGCAAACCAAGCTTTTTAATCTGATGATTGGATGGGAGTGTAAACCTAAGAACTTGGCAGCAGAGAGAAAAATGAGAGGATTCATCTTCTTTAGCTTAACACTTTGGAGGTTTCAGCCTTTGCCCATTGCCCTGAATTCTGTGATGATTCATGCATGTGGATGTGCGGAGGTGTTCCTGGGTAAAGCATGTGTGGGCATATAGATGCACTCTGGTGAATACCGTGGTTGATGGTGATTTGGTTGAATTGCAGGTTTCTATAGACAAGAAGAACAAGAGGGTGAACTATGGCAAACGCGAGCGTGATTAGCATTTCCAGCAAGAAA